>NW_022983668.1:0-11207 GCF_010093885.1 Aplosporella prunicola CBS 121167 | reverse complement strand
GTGCAGGGGTAAGGCTGTTGTGTAACAACTAAATAATGAGGCTGATAAACGAGAGTTATCGGAGTGATCCTGGCTGACAGCTTATTATGCTTTACCCCGTACCTATTATGCCCGACTTGCTTTAACTTACGTACTTACCATGTCCTTCCAAGCCAGCCAGCCAGCCAGCTCCGACGTATGTCGTATGCATACAGCGCGCATACACACACAACAACAACAACAGCAGCAGTCCTCTCTCCCCTCCTTCCTCTCCTCTCCCTCTCTCTTTCTGTGTGTGTGTGTATACCTAGGCAGGCAGGCGGCTGGCTGGACGGGCGGTGCGATGCGGTGCGGCAGAGGTGTGTGGGCGGGCGCGCGGTTGGTCGGGTCAGAAGGAAAGAGGGCGCGCGACGCGCTCGACGGAGACGACTGCTGCCGTAGTATTATCAGTCTATTAACGCGGATAACGCTGGGAGCTACAGTACCTACCTACGTAGCTATACGGAGCTCAGGCTCGGGCTTAGGCCTGAGGCGGGCGTCATGGCGTCATGGCGCGGCGCGCGATCGTTTTCGCTCCAGCTGCCAGCTGCCAGCCAGCGATTCGATACGCGTCGGCGACGGGCTCGGGCTCTGTTTCTAGCCTGCCATGCTACGCACCGCGCTGCGCTGCGTTTTCTCCGCTGGCCGTTGTCTGGCTGCTGGCTGCAGCGATGCGATAAGACGCGATAAGCGATAAGATGTGATAAGATCGCTTATCTCGCCTTACTCAGCGCTCGCTTAGCCTCGCCGGCGACAAAGCTCGCTTGCGCGCGCCCGGCGTTCTTCCACGAAACCAATCACACGCCTCGCCGAGCAACAACCGTCGGGAAGCGTGTGAAACTTACGCCTGACTCAGCGTCTTAACACGGCGCCAGCTCCGGCGCTATAACTTTCCCCACGCGCTCGCTCCCCGCTCTCTCTCCACCACCGACTTTCGATTCTCAACACCATACATTGCACTTCCCTTTCCCCCACTCGGCTACCCTTCTTCGCTCGCATACCTTCGCTCGCTTACCCTCACGCGCCCTCAACCAATTCGACAGCTCAACTCCGCGGGCACCTCGCCGCGCCTAGTGAGCCCCAAGCGTCTGCCTCACGGTCTTGGCGAGCAGCACGCCAGTTGGTCGCGCGCGTTCGGCAGGTCGATTCATGCGTTGGTGTTGCGGCAACTGAGGTCTTCGTTGTGGATCGCGCACCGGCGGCGGTTGCGAGTCCTTTCGGTCGCGAGTTCTCTCGATCACGAGTTCTGTCTCGGTCGCGGGTTTCCCACTCCCGGTCGCGAGTACTCTTTCCGTCGCGCGTATCTGCCACGCTGAACCCGTTGTTTGCCCGGCGTGAGGAATTACTTCGTACTGCGCTCCCGGCGGCTGGCTGGTTCGCGGCTGTTCCAGGGCTTGTGGTGGCGTTCTCTCGACTTGATCGAGGCGACCCCGAAACAATTCATTCGGTTCGGGTCGGCTGGAGTCAAGGCTGCTCTCTCGCTTGAAGCCTGGGTGGGCGGGCTTTCCCACCAGCTCTGACTCGAGTCTCTCTGGTGCGGGGTTTTTGTTTCACTCTCAGGTTTTTGCCCCCTTCTGCTTTTGCCAAGTGCTGATGTGACTATAGGGCTTTGTGGTTACAGGAGATCATGCCGGAACGCGCTCAAGGTTGCGACAAGATGCTCGAACGCGACGGAACGGCGGAACACGGTGGTGATTGCGACATGATGGAACACAACAATGAACGCCACACGGCAGAACACAATGGAGGGCACAACATGGCAGGACACAATGGCGATCGCGACATGGCCGACCGCAATGGCGGACCCCGAACAATACTCAATGAGCGCGTTCTTGTCGAATGGAAAGACACAGAGACGGATCAGGTCGTTACTCTCGGCTCGCTCTCCTCCTTCAACAAGATGGAGCAGAAGCTATCGCTCAAAGTCAACTTGGACAATGACGACGACAAAGGTCAGGGCATGGTTGAGTTTTCCATGGATGTACGCGTTCAGATCGCCGGTCGCAAGCGACGAGAAATGGAATTCTCCAACATCATTCCACTCTCTACCGTGTTCTCCTCTGACTTGCCGGTCTTTTCCTACGAATCCTTGCAAGCTTCTGAAATGGCTGGCCCAGTCGTATCCGCCCTCGAGAATGCTGGTCTCTCGGAATCTGGCCTTGTTCTCCGTGCCCATTTCTGCCTGCACGACGGTCCTGTCCACACCCTAGTACCTAAGACCAACGCTAAGAACATCAGGCCCAACAGTTCAACCTCGCGCGACTTGATCCTTGGCTTCAAGTCCTTCTCGCAGGCTCGCACGTTCTGCGTCTACTTCAAGCCTAGCGACTGTGCGAGGCAAGGGCTACTGGCCATCACCCAACGCCTGCGCAACCACCGTCCGGTAAACGACTTTCCTCTCGCAGACTTGTGCGACGAACTAGATGTTCAGCCGGTGAACTGGACCGCTCTGGGACTTGACCAAGAGGAACATGGCGAGATTCCACCTTCGTATTGCGTAGAATGCAAGCGGACGCCAGAGGCGAAGCAAGAGCCACAGCGCTTTAAAGATTCTCTTGGGTTTGGGTTGGGCCCCTCACAGCAGATGCTACCCTCTTTGTTCGAACGGCATAACAGTGCGATTCCAGAAACTCCGCTCTGGAAGGCCTACAATGAAGGCCCTGTCCGTGATGAAGTCAGCAACAACGGTCGCAATAATGTTTCAAGCAAGCTCAACTTTAACCAGCAGCAAACCTCAGCTCATGTTACTTCAACCACTCTCGGAAAGCGCAGTGCGCATGAGCGGTCGCAAAGTCTCAGTAACCAGCAAGCAGAAGAAGCCGCAATCGCAAAGCGCCGCCGTGTCCAGCTGCGTCTCGACGAGCCGCCAAAAGACGACTACCCACTGCTGATCGAGCTAACCCACTGGCTGCAACACGCCTCGCTCACCAACATGCATGTCAACGAACACCCTCAGCTGCAGCCCTACCTGCACGCGCTGGGGCAATACGCGCGCCTTGACGACAAAGACGCCTTCACTGCCGCGCGCGCCTCCTGCGCCGCCATCTTCGCCTTCGATCCGTACAACGAGATGGCTGCCCCAGTGTTCCAGCAGCACGACGAACAGCAACAGCGCGACCAACTTCACCTGCAGCAACAGCGCGAAGAACACTCGGCCGCCTGCGCCTTCTTCATCGCAGACATGCGCCGCTTCGTACTCTGGGCCTTTGGCTTCGACCCCCGCGCTGATGTCGACCTTCAGCCCTTGCTGTTCGAGCTCGGCAGCGAGGCGCGTAGGGCTGTGCGCGATGCTGTGGCCAACCCGGCTGGACGTCGCGGACAGATGTTCGCGGATGCACAGTATAGGTATGCGAGGGCGGATTGTGAGGGCTTGGCGTTCTTTTCTTTCGGGGATACTGGCGCGCCTTAGTGTGGGGTTTTTCTGGAGGGTTGGGAGGTGGTGCTTCATGGGGTGCTTCTTGGGATGGTGGTGGTGGTACTTGCAAAGCGGTACGGGTGGAGTGGAGGGGTAGTGGTGCTTCTTAGGGGTAGTGCTTCTTGGGTGATGCTTCTTAGGGTGGTACTTCTTTGGATGGTTGTTGTAGAACTTACAAAGCGGCATAGTACGTATCAACGTCCATGCGTGCGTGCATACACGCATGTTCGCGTCAAGGTTCTAGATCTTCTTCGTCGTTATGGCATGGCGTGGCTACAGAAACTCAAGGCTGGCTTCTGCTCGTATAGCTAGCTAGGTACAGAGTTCAGACTATAAACTACAGACATACATACAGCTGATGTTAAACTGAAGATCTTTACTTAATTAGTTGGTTAGTTGGTTGCTATCGTGTGCCATACTCTTTCTTGCTCTCGTGCTTCTATCTTATTCTATTTAGTTCTTTCTATTCTGTTCGGTTGTTCTATTCTATTCATTCGTTTCGCCGGTTATACATACAGCTGTTTGCGTCAGACTTAGGCAGTCTCTTCTAAACTAGAGTGAGCGACGCGTAAACGCCTGCCTTGCTTTACCCCGAACCGAATAAATGAATAAAGACGCTTTAGCCTCGCGGAGGAGATAAAGCTAAAGGGAATAATGGTTTTGTCCGCGGATAATGAAGAGGAAGGATACGGGTATAAGTAGTATACATGCAGTGGATAGACGGCTGTTTAGCTATATTCTCGTCTTTCCGCTTCTTCTTACCTTCTTCTTCGCTAGTAAAAGCTACGCAGGTTTTGCGAAATTGAAGTTTCGATTTGATTCGTTCGTTTTCGAAATTCCGCATCTTTACCTCCTATAATACAACATGTCTCTCTCATCTATACCCTAGGCCTACGACGGCACAGACGCCGCTACAGACATAACTACCCCCACATCACTAACAATAACAACCACAGATACAGTATTCACCGCCCTCCTACCTTACCTTAGATGCAGTCGCATCCGCAGACGCAGGCGCACGCGGATCGATACCGACACTAACCCCGATACTACTACCGCAGAAAACGCCGTTACCGTTTTCGACGATAGCGAGCAGAGTGAAGAGAGCGAGTATAGCATCGCCTCCCTACGCGCGAAGACAGACGCGCTGTACCAGCAGCTGCTAGGGTATGTAGACGAGTTGGGCGCGCTAGGGGCTGAGGTCTTTGGCGATGTTAACGCTCGTCCGCTAATGCTTACTAGCGGTGATGGTCTTGAGGAAGAGGAGGCGGAGGAAGGGCGTTTGGGGCCGAGGGCTAGTGGTGATGGCGTTGCTAACAAGAGTATAGAAACTAGCGTAGTTCGCTACGACCACGCCGGGGAAGACTAGGACGGGGAGGGTGTAGGTATACGTATGCCTATGCTGCAGCCTCTGCCCGTTCGGGTGGATGAACTATATCTATATATTAAAGCTCTAAAAGACACGGAGTACAGCTTCAGTGACGGTCTCTCGCCCCTACGCCCACGCACCGGCATCGCGTTTTCAGCAAACGGAATCACGCTCCCAGCAACACGCCCCTGCGCGGTGCAGACATGCGCGGTTGCTGTTACGACGAGTACGTCTGCAGCTGGGGGGTTTAAGCGGGCGGGAAGTTCGGAGACGCAGCATCAAGCGAGCGCGTACGACAGCCTCTTGCGGATAACAGCAAGGGCAGAGTCAAAGCCAGACCAACGTCGACGACCTCCACTTTGCGCGCGCTTTACGGTAGGTGTAAGGATGGCGAGGAGGATCTTTTCGCTACGGAGCTGCGGCTATAGGTCGCTGTAGGTAAGTGATGAGCGATGTGCGATGAGTGGTAAGTGTGTTTAGGTGTGACCGTATGCCTGCTACGTACATGAAGAGGTTAGGGGTGGTAGTAAGGGGAACGAGTAAGCCTGCCTAAGAGAATAAGCGGACGCGCGCTGTATAGAAACAGCGAATAGAAGAGGTAGGTTCTATTTACGTATATCTTTACTAAATACTAATATGTATTACTTTAAGAGATTTTAGTCCTAGGTTCTTATTATAACGGGTTTGTTACTATAAGCAATTTGTGTATAGTTTTCTATATAGATGAATTAGTTGCGTAAGGTTAGGTTATTAGCTATTAAGGGAGGTAGATATATGGATAGTCGTACGCTGGGTTTATTTATTTAGTTAGCTTTTTTACGGTAGTTTCGTAGATAACTACTACGAATCGCTATTACGGATTCTATATTAATTTCGAGTAATATAAAAAGCCATGCGAGTATATATATATATTAGTAGCTACATAACGCCGTTTTAATATTACTACAGCTATATAAGAGTAGGCTACGTTCTCTTCTGTCTTAGTCCCGCGGCGTCCTTTTAAGCACGTTATAAAAAAACTACGAAGTGTTTAATAACTTACTAGGTCTATAACGATTATTTAAGTATAGTATAGTCTATTTCTTTTCTAATTACTAAAGACCACGCAGGTAAATAGGGCAAATGGATATCGATTCATTAGTACCTATCTACTTAGTAGAGAGTACTAAAGTCCAATGTTTTTCTTTATTTAGAGACAAAGCGAGTGTCGCACAAGGCGCTCTTGAATAATTATTTAACTGGGGATAGGGGCAGTGATAAAAAAGAAAGAGACGTTATTCAATAAGACCGTGACAAAGAAAAGGTACGCAGCAAGATAAAGGTCCGGCGGTACTATTAAGCCGTTATCAGCTTTGTTCGTGCGCACTTGCAACCGTGTCGTGTCGTCGCTCGTGAGTATTTCCGTGGATAGGCAGAACGTGTCTCAATCGTCGTTCATCAGTGTTTCCGTGAATAGGCAGGAGGGCAGAAAGTACCGGAAGTCAGTTAGACAGCCTGGAGCTGAGACAACGGTTCTGCATAGACAGTGAAAACCGAAAAGCCGTCAGCAAGACCAAAAGTCCAGTGACCATCATCATACCATCACCACCATCCTCTGTTCTTTCCCAGCACCATCTCGATCCTTAGCTACAAGGGAAAAGCAAAATTTGGCTTCTTCCTCAACTTGTTCGGGCGCCTCTTCGGCACCTCCATACCACTTATCTCGTCCTCACGCGCCTGCTACGGCACGAACAAGCTCGCGCAGCGATTACGGTACAAGGCCGCTTGTTCTCTAAGCGAGCGGTTGTGGCGGGGCGGAAACGCCCACGCCGCCTCCTCGTAGACATACGGGTGAGCAGGAGTGCCTACGCTGGACGGCGTCAGCGGCGTACGCGCCCAGGCCGCCCGTCTGGATGCTTAGGGGGCGTGAACGCGAACCGTAACAGTAGCCGAGCTCGCCGGCGCTGACGCTGTTGTTCAGGCGCGGACTGGGCAGTGTGCTGGTTGAGAGCTTGTTCGAAAGCCGCGAGCGCGTCTGCGCCATGAAGCTGAGCGCGGACTTGGCGAGGCTTTTCGACGAGCGCTGGCTCTTGAGGCTGCGGCCGTAGGGGCCTGGCGGAGTGTTCTGGGTGTTATCTTCGAGGTGCACGCCTTCTGCGAGGATGCCGTGGCCGTGCGAGTCTGGACTGGTGGTCGCGCCTATCTGCATATCCTGCGAGTAACTTTTCATGCCTACCTGCGTATTTTGCTGGTTAGCGTTCATGTTCATCTGCACATTCTGCTGGTAACTGTTTATGCCCACCTATACGTATTGCGCGTTGCTACCGAAGTAACTCATTAGAGCAGCGATATTATAGGAGACTGGGCCTCGAGAACGTATAGTTAGCGGAGTAGACGCGTCGTACGGAGTAGGCGCGTCGTACAGAGTTAGTGAATATGTAGAGTTGGTTACAACAGTAGTATTTCCTATGTTCAAGTTTATACCAGTATTCAAGCCCTGACCAATGTTCAAGGTCGGACTAGAAGAAGGAACTAGGCCTACGATAAGCGACGAGGGACGACTACGCTATTTATTGCTATTTATTCCCCCTAGTTCTCCCCTGCTTAAGTAGTCGACGCTTCCGCGCCTACGATAATGCGCAGGGAGTTTGGTCTGTGAAGCGGGCATATTATGCAAAGTTGGAGTATAGGTGTGCTGCTTAACAGTATCAGCATGTCTAGACCCCGCGCTGTTGAAGGTTATGCTAGAAGAGAGCTCTGGCCTAGGTACAGACGCGGTGTTGTTTAAGTATAAGCTAGAAGAACGAACTAATCTAGACGCAGCCGCCGCAGGACGAGGGATCGGATTAGTTATACCGTTAAAGTCGCCCCTATTTAAGAAGTTAGTGCTTCCACGCTTGCGGAAGCGCTCGTCTAAATCCGCAGTCTGAGCCGTCAATTCATAAACAGAATCGCGAGCATTGTTATGAACAGTGGCGTCCTGAACCGCAGTAGGCGTATGCGGATCTAAATCACCCTGGTATTCCTATTCGTTAGTAGTAGCGGGGTACTGTTCTAAAGCGCCCGGAGACTGCAGCTCTGGCGTCGCGTCTCTACTGAAGACCTGAAAGCCCGAGCTATCGAGGTTCGCAATAAGGTATTCCTCCGTCGTTCTCTTCGTAGCCGGGAGGAGGATCTCGGCGCGGATACGCGCGCTCGTGACGCTAGGCGGGAGCGTGAAGCTAAAAGTTCGGCCATGGAACTGAGCGTTTAAGCTTAGAGTCGCTTCGTTAGTATTTAGCTCTGCGTACGAATGCATGCGTACTGCGCCGTAAGGCGTTAGTCGCGCGTTGCTGAAGGGCGGCGGGCTAGGGTTAGGGTCTATAGTGGTTAAGAAAGAGAAAGCTTATAGTGTTGATGAGCTTTTAGGAAAGAGAAGGGTTAAGTTGTTCGAAGGCAGTGTTGCGAGTTGTTTTGGGTAAGAATGAAGGTATATTAGAGCTGTTAGTGCGTGTGAGCTAGCGCGCGCCTTTACATAGATGGATTATAACAATAGCGCCCGAGGGAGACGTTGCAAGGTGCCTATACTACTTAGCACGTCTAAAATGACCCTTACATGCTTCTTTCGCAGATGTTCTCTGGAGGGCGTGTAACCAAACAGTTTGAGATGATCCGCGTGGTTGAGATACACACACAAAAGGACTGAAGGTCCGGGTAGATACTAAGTGATTGTGGTTAGTAGCTCTCCTGCTCCGTTTCTTCATGCGCTTCGAAGAAGATTTGTATCTACACGGGCGTAAGGCTTTTCTAATGCTATTAATTTAAGCGTATGGATATACATCCGAGGAAAGGTAGCTAAAAATACTAAATCTAACCAGTCACAACGCGTAAGGAGATTCTCAATAGCATTAATTTTGACGGTTGCAGGTTTCTAGACGCTTATTTGTAATCCTATACGCATACGAATAGCTTCGACACTGCGTTTCCACCCGACGGTCCGGGAGGTTGGAGGATTTGTTATTTCTATTTATCTCTCTTGTTCTTCTATCCTACACTGCTTGCTGAAGTGGTACTCCGCTGTTCTACCGGCGTGTCTTACTTTGCCTTACGTTTCCAGCATGTACAACTCTTCGTAGAACGCAAAAACTCCTGTCCTTCTAGTATTTTCAGGTGTTTTCTTTTCTCTGATAGGGGATGTGTGTAATACGTCGCCCTCAACGTCGAAGAGAGAGAGAGAGCGTAGACCTGCGCGCGTATTTGGATTATATTTTTCTACGATATAAACATTAATAGTATTAGTATCTTTCTCAACAATGAGGGTTCGGCGGCGTTCTTTGTGAAGTTGGTAGAAATACAATGTACAGTTTTTCTTTTTGGAGTTGAACGGATGAGGAAAAACTGCCGACCTAGGCCTGAAGTTGGATTCGGCTTCTACTTTAGATATAACGGTATTGAAGAGGTTTACTTCGGCCCATAGGATTGAGCTTAATGGTGTTGCTGATAAGGATAGCGGTGGCGACGCTGGCGTTTAGTATCTACTTGGAGATGAGAACGGCATCATCGGTCTCGTATATACAAGCACTAAACGCAAGGGCACATAAGGGCAAATTCGATGTTGTTGATAAATAGGGAGTCGTATGCAGACGGTTCCAGCAAACCCTTAGTCATGAGACTTACTCCTAAGTCCTTGCCAAATCATTTCCGGCATACACTAACAGTTTTCGTTAACATCAACAGAGCAATCAAGGTCCATCAACGCGTACAGAGCACGGCTTCCAAGACTCACGGCAATTTCGCATACACATCTAACAAACGCAATCCCACCAAAGTTCCAGAAAGATTCAGCGCATAAAATCGTTTACATTACAAAGTCCAGTTTCCTCTCCACCATGGGTAGGAGACAATGTAACAGCCATTTACTTAGCCGGTTACGTTAATCTCACTAAATATCAACCTTGATAAGTACGAAAAGGCGAAGTTCTCTTCCAATACCATCACAAGCGCATCTGGATGTAACTGCATTTAACTGTTATCAGTGCCCATTATTGGCTTCAATGATCGAGATTGTAGGTCATGGATGTTACAGGGTCACTCGGTTGCGCTTCTAGAATGTTGTGGCAAGATTTCTTGCTTGCAGTCTGTCTGATGAGCAAAACATTATTTGTCAAAACGGTGCAGCTGCTTTGTCTCAGTCGCAGTTCCACATCATGATTCTCCGCTTGGCGAGAACCACCCAGAAGATGCAGAGCGTTAAGGAATCAGCGATTTGACAAGAGAATCGCAGCGAAAGGTAACAGCTTGTGCACTGTGCCGCTTTGCCAGTGCGCTTGCTTCTGTGTCTTAAAAAGATGACATGTTTGCGTGCTAGAAAGACAAAGATACCTGAGACATGCAGAAGTTTCCGGTAATCGAAGCATGAGGAACTTTCGATGCTCAACGATGAAGTAATGCCTCTCTTCTAGAAACTAAGGCACTATGTCTAGAATATTCTAGCGAAACTCAGAGAAAACACAGCAGCATGTTATTCTACCGCACATATATTATACGACAACTTCCCACCGTCTGTCCCTATCCACTCTCACTATAAACAACGATTCTTGCTCCGAAATCCAAACTCAAAACTTAAAACTCTAAACACCCACCCTAACCCTGCACCCAACTAATAAAAAAAGCAAAACGTAACCATGCCCCCTACCCAACAACCGCACCATACAAACTCAACATACGACGATATTCCAAACGCCCACGCTATCGCCATCCTGTTGTACATCGCCCTTCTGACCCTATTCCTGTAGCCTACTATACGCATCGTCCTCACGCTCTGTATGCTCGCTTTCCTAGCGCCTGCAGCTACTAAAGGCTATCGGGCTTGGGCGACTATACGCGGGGACAGGCTTAGGGCGCAGCTGATGTAGTGAGCACTGAAGCGGATAGGGAGGGAAATGGGGTTGCCGCTGTTGCGGCTGAAGGGTTTAGGATTGAAGCGTTTTGTAGACGGGGACATGTATGCTGCGCTGGACTACCGACCTGATCGAGTTTTGGGCTGCGTATGCGGGAGATTTGGTCTACTACGCGCATGGGTGTTTGCTTTGTTCTTTCTTTTCCTTTCCTTGGCCTATTTTTCTGCGGTAAAGAACCGATTCCAACGATGGCTACGCCGCTCTCGCGTCTTTGCGAACTCTGTTTTCTTTAATTTGGTCTCTATTTCCCTTCTAGCCACTACTAGCCCGATCATCAACGGGATCACTGTACGCCGTTCATGCTTATACGTTTATTACTGGGGTGCAGTATATGGACATTTCTAACTCTCCATGACGACACGACAGCGGTGTTGAGGCGGGGCTTATTTATTTATTTAATTATTTATTTAGGTTTAACGTCCTTTTAGAGTCGGTGACTATTAAAGACGAGCTAGTAAAGCTAGATCTAGGAAAGAAAAGTAGCTAG
>NW_022983667.1:0-11278 GCF_010093885.1 Aplosporella prunicola CBS 121167 | reverse complement strand
GCTTAGGGCGATAGGTTAGGGTAAATAAATATAACTTAACTTAATTAATCGGCGGAAAGCTACTAAGCAATACCGCAGCTACCTAGAGTAAAGATAATAATTAGAGAATAATAGCATTATAGCTTCAGGCTATACTTAACTTTATACAAGACTTATAATAGTTTAAGAATAGAGATAATCCTACAGCATAGAACCTCTACACTACTATCCCCTCCTACCCTACTATCCGCTCCCGTTACCTTCCTTTTTCCTCCCAGATTAACAAATCACATGTAAACTAGTAGCAAAACTCTTGAATAGTCGTAGCCTACATATCGCTCAGGGCGATAGGTCAGGGTAAATAAAAACAACTCAACTCAACTCAATCATAGAGTTATACCGTACGCTCACGATAATTCGCCGTTACTAGAGGCGCTCGAGTTCCGCCTCCTTATAAACTACGCGACTCTAAACAGCCTACATACCCGCTTTTCTAAATATAATACCGAGCTACTAGTCGAGTAACGTCTCCTATAGTATACGGGACTCGTAGAGGTTCGATAGTAGCGGGCGCGGAGCCCTATTAAAGCTATATATAGATTATCTAGAGCTAGCGACGATAACGTAGGGACAAGATAAAGGGTTATTCAGGAAGGAAAACGCTAGGTAGTAGGCTACGGGGTTAATTTATACACGGACATAGTAATATTAGCGCGTTACAGTACGCGCGCGCCTTTCGCGATAGACTACCGTCGCCTTCACCTTCACCTTCACCTTCACCCGTTCGCTACATATTACCGTGAACCGCAGTTCCATCGCCTACCGCCGCTATAACCCTCCCTCACCTACCGTCTTAACCTTCGTCTGCGATATCGATCCGCATACCTATCTATACCGTACCGCAGCGGCGCCGCTCCGACGAGCATAGGCATGGAAGGCTTATTGTTATAATAAGAATACGAGACAGTTAGAGGTGGCTTGCAGTCCAGAAACAGAAAACTATACCATCCGGAATTTAT
Organism: Aplosporella prunicola CBS 121167; assembly: GCF_010093885.1. Lineage (NCBI taxonomy): Eukaryota > Fungi > Ascomycota > Dothideomycetes > Botryosphaeriales > Aplosporellaceae > Aplosporella > Aplosporella prunicola. The sequence goes on along the minus strand of NW_022983667.1, from coordinate 10,280 downwards.
CAGTCAAGGAAGCCATGATTCTGCACGAACAAACAATAATAGAAATTCTATTTCGTCTTCGCCCGTATTGCTGGACCACAAGCTTAACATATCCTTTTCCACAAAAGCAACGTAGCCCATATGTTTATGCATGCCAGATACTAGAGTAAAAAACAACAGAAAACCGGCCCCCCGACATAGCGAAACTGCGAAACAAGTTGCATAAAAACAAGAATGGTGTGGTGGTCCCATATCCAACTACGATGTTTCTGCGCTTGAAGCTTGTTTCGCAAGCTTTTCCGTGGTGAGCGCAGGGTTGAGAAGGTTCAGAAGGGATAATTTTGCCCCAAAGGTGCTTGCCAGCCATGCCCTCAACTCCGCAGCTACAAGGCTGTCTATGCCATAAGAGTTTATGGGCTGGGTTGCATCTATGTTAGCAGTTGGGATGTAGAGGAGTCGGGCGAGTTTCATGCGTATGACCTCAGCAGGATCGTTTCCAAGAGCTTCGGCACTGGTGTGATCGGCGGAGTTGCTGGGCGCTGAAGCCGCCTGAGCAAAGGCCACGACAAGTGCTGCAAATCGCGGATCTTTGGCCCAAGCCATGTTGTTGACCGGGTATCTTGCGTCCCGGGAAAGAAGATTGTGTGGTTCTGGAACAGCGACCAAGCTCGTGTGAACTGCCAGTTGCTCGGATTCTACGTCATCACCGTGGCCTTCCCGCATGGCGGCCTCGCATAGGGCAAGGAACTCTTTTTCAGTGATTCCAGCCAAACCTTGTTCCAAAAGCTGACCCTGGCTTTCTGGTGGCATGGCGTTGTTGTCAATGTCCAGGACATGGTTGGTTCCCAATAATGTAGCTGGGAATCCCATCTTCCGCCTGAAGCTGGCGAAACTTTCGAGTATGGCCCACGAGATTGTGGACGGACCATTAAGGGGTGATCCGAGAGCGGGACCCAATGGACTGAGCATGAGGAAGAAGTCTACAGGATCCCTCAGATTGCGGTGAGTGAACAAACAGGAGTCGAATGTCTGCTGAAAGGTATCGAACATGTTCGCGGCATCCGTCTTTCCTGGAACAGTTTTCTGCACGACACGAATTAGCAAGCTTTGGCGAAGATATCCAGGGAGTACTTACGCCTTGAAGTGTTGAAACGTGCACCACCCCGCGAATCGGTAACTTTGACGATTGGATGCCATTCACCACATCGATCTCATTCGCGAATGGTAGAACAGTCACATGGATCCCTGACGCTAACGCAGCGTCAATGGAAATGTCTGTTTCCCTTCCTGGTCCGCAGAGCACAGTGAAACTGGTTGCTCCATTGTTCGCCATCCATTTGATCAAGCTTATAGTGATGCCATCGGGATCTCCGATCAGGAGGTATGATGCGTCCGAGTAAAGGATGGGCGTGGGACACACTGATTGTTTCTCGATCTTCTTTCTGTCAGCTTATAGTCGTATGTAATGTATGAGAGGAGGACGGACCTGCAAGGTGGCTTCTGCATTATCACACCTCACAATGGCATCGGAAATGCCAATCGGGCGACTGAGCATAGATATAACCTTTTCCATGTCTGATATCGGATACGTCTCGGAGCTCGGCAGCCAGGTTGGTCCTTCACTTAAGAACGCCTTTACGTGTGGCAAAAGGCTGCAATACTGTTATTCGAATCTTCCGCAGCAGTACAGAATAAAACTCACCTAGTAACGGCTTCCTTGTCCTCTTGCACAGATTCCAGATCTAGAAATACTAGCTTCAGATTCCTTCCGAGAGACGTGAGATGGTAGTCGCCTGGGTTTTTAGGTCCTCCCAGAATCACGACACGACCGAAGTCCGCGGCGCAGGGCAAACATTCCCAGGCGGTCTCTGTAGTAGAGAGAACCAAATCGAATCGGAAACCTTGTGTTTCTAATTCCTGAGTAGATGCGTATATGTTGTCACCGCAGATTCCTGCAGCTATCATGTCGTTTTTGGCATTGTCATCATCTACAACAGCATAGATTCGCGCCTTATACTCGTTAGCTCTGCTACGACGATATGCCATATGAATGAAGTTGTGTTACCGTTTTGGCATATTGTCTCGCAACCTGGCAAGCAATAACAGCCTTGGCAATGTGGGAATGCCGGACGAGGATAGACTATATGCGCTTCAGATTACAAATATGTAAGCTTATATGGGTACTTTTACTTACACTCGGGTTTTTGGAACCACCAAACGCATCGCTCAGTGCACACAGCACTGCGTAACAATGAGATGGGAGTGCAGCCATAGTCTGCGTTACGTTAGACGGCATTCAGAGTCTATAGCGAAGACTTACCGAGAGACAATCCATATTCTTCGGCAGCGTCTGGCAAAGCGTTTGTCTGGTTTTCACCACGGTACGGAATGGACCGTTGCTGAGGCCAAACACGTAATCGCCGGTACGGAAGGCTGTGACCGCAGTACCTACTCTCCTTACAACTCCGACAAAATCGGCAACATGATGCTTGAACACGTTGTCATCCGTCTAACTATGTAAGCACTTGTTCAGCTTCCTGGGGGTTAGGGATAATTCTACCTTCCGCTCTAGTCTCGCAGCATGTGTCTCTACCTCTAGATCATCTGCACCCAGAATTTCTGAGCCATTCATGTCGGCGTCGAACACGGCTAAAGCAGAGTACTCCTTATCGTAATCTTTCAGCGTAAGGGGCCTTTGCCAAATATTGACGTCCTTCTCGATGACATTTGATGACAGGTCCTCGAATTTTTCACCAGCGATATCACTAAGCAAGTCGTCTTTCTGGAGGCGAGAGACATAAACGACACCAGAATCGATCCGAAATCTGTTATCAGCGTTCGAGGTGTAGGAGAATGCGCGGTTCTCCAACACAACCAGAAGTTCGAACTCTTTATCGCTAAGATTGGCTTTGGCATCCAGATCCAGAGAAACAAGGCGAATGGCTTTTCCAGAACCGTAGAGGGACCGCAAAAATTCCCCAGCGGACGCATAGATTGCTGATTTACCTTCTAGCGTGCCGCCGCAAGCCACGCAGAGTAGGGAGTGCGCGTGTTCAGCGAGCACGTTGAGGTTCCGCAGTTCTTCTGAAGTGAGCTGTTCTTCGTGGTTCGCAAAGAAGACGACGCGCTGATTTGACGTCAATGTGGCTGTGACTGCACTGAGAGGTACTAGCTGGCCCAGTCGGCCAGCCTCGCGGAGGTGGTCGCAAAACTCGTTGATGAAGTTTGTCGAAATGCCCTGGTGAACCAACAAAAGCTTTGTTGGTGAAGTGGGCTCTAGCAAGAGGCTCGGCTCGGGGCTTGCGGCCGTTGCAACAATTATTCCAGCTTGCCGGAGCTCATCGAAATTGTCCAGCATAAAGTCTATGCCTTTGAAGCCGGTCCGTGGCAAGACTTCTCTCCAAATTTTGCGGGTCAAGAAAGGCCCATCGAGTCTCCTATAATGAGGGTCCTGATCACCGTTCCAGAAATCCGAGAAAGTCCCCAAGATCATGTTCCATGCTGGCCGTGCTGTCGAGAAGTTAGAGTTTAGCATATGTGAAATAAGAGGAGTTTATATTACGCTGTAGCAGTTCGAACATTACCAGCTTCCCTCCCGGCTTCAAAAGGCGGCGAACATTGTTCAACGTGGCGGTTATATTCGTCGTGGCGTGGATTACCTACGTGAAGTGAGACAAGGCAATTGACTAAAACAGGATATCGATACTTACATTCGACGCGATGACGAGATCATAGTCCGGCCCGAATCCCTGCTGAGCAACATCTTTTTGCATATTGAACGGAGCATAACGCACTCCATTGAATTTGGCGAAAGCCTCCTCAGCCGCAGCAAGAAATGCCGTTCCTATGTCGGTAAAGACATACTCGCTGTAGCCGCGGAGCTCACTGTTGCCCCTGAGTGCAGGAAGAACTTCTCTGGTTGCACTTCCGGTGCCGCCTCCAATCTCAAAGATACGGATGCTAGGGTTCTTGTGCGATATCAAAGACACCACATCTCGTAAAAGACGAGTCCCGTCTTGATAGAGCTTCATGAACTCGTAGAACTCGTCAAGGTACCGGTGCTGCACGGCCACCTGGATACCAGAGACTTCGCCGTTGTATATGGGCGCAAGGTTTTCGTACATGTGACACATCAAGCGCATCTCGGGGCCGTACTGAGCCGCCAAATCATGCTGCATTGAGTGAAGCGCTTTCCTTCGTTCCTCAACGGAGACATTCAAGAGGCTAGATCCAATGAGGGAGGGATCCCGTTGTATGAGGTCATATTTCTCAGTCATCCAATCCAAGAACCGCTGAAGATGTGGGACCGATGACCCTCGAGCAAATGTCTCTGCATATTCCTCCCGAAACTGAACGACTTGCGCAAAGGCTAGGCGATCGAGTAGCGGCAGTTGCTCGTCTTTCATTTGGCTGTGGCTTGGTGGGAAGAGCCGATCGAGTGCGGCATCAGTCAACAGACTGACATCTGGCTTCCACACCATCCGTGAGATGCACGTAGTCATTTGATCAGGAAGGCCACCAGTGCCAGCTGCGAGCATTTGTACACCGGACGCGTGTACCAATACACCATTACAGTTGTTCAGTGCAAGTGTGGCCTCGATGCTTCGCTTATCGTGCAAGGTGGCGCGTGCCATTCCACACGCAGATGTCCCTTTGGCGCCAGATGCCGAGATAGAGAAGCTCTCGATGGAAGTGACCATGAAGGAAGTTCGTAGGATGCGGGTCCCGTGCGCTGCTACGATGGCGAGGCGAAACAACGGGTCGATAGATACCGGATGGACAGCGTAACGCGCTCCCAACATCGGCCTGTCTGCAAAACGCAAGGCAATCTCTCCGAAAGCGCATGGACTGTTCTTGCCCACCTTGACATCCGAGATATTTCTGAGCGCTGGGCCATAAATTGCGCCAGCTGCCTCTTGAGCATCATAGAAATGAGCCAAGGAGACTGGGACATGCGCATCTGACTGTTCTATTGGCTTCCGTAATGTCGACTCTGTGAGAAGGATTCGACCATGAGCGTGCTCAGTGAAACGATCCTCATCCACCGAGGTTACATGGAAGGCATAGTCCGAGCCACGCGCCCTCGACGGATACAAGCTGAAGAGGACCTCGATCCCCTCGCTAGTGTCCGGAACTACCAAGGCAGACGAAATCTTTACATCCTTGAGCGTAATTGTGGTGGCGCCAGTCGCTGTCCGATTTTGTAATTCCATCATCTGCATCGCCGCTTCAGCTGCCATGCACAAGTAGGCAGGTGTGGGAACGACGATTTCGGAATCCATCTTGTGGTCGCGCAGCCAAGGCAGATCATTCTGTCGCAATATGTTCCGCCACATGGGAGCGGTTTTGTCACCGCCGGGGAGACGCGTGCCTAGGAGTTCATGGCGTGGATGAGTTCTCAGCCGGTGTTCCCGGTTCCAGCGGTTCTCGCGATAGAGGAGCTCGCCGTACTGCCACTGGTAACGGGGCAGGTCCACAATTGTGGAGCCGAAAGAAGTCTTGACTGTATCACCGACCAGCACTTGGGCAGCATTCACTTGGCGGAGGTCGACGTTGGTGCCTTGAGACCACAGGAAACCCGCCAGATATAGCAGGTTGATGGCGCCGTTGGTGTTACGCGTGAGCGAGGGAACATACTGACACGACTGCGAAATCTGCCTCAAGGGCCCCTGGAGCGCTGAGTGCGGTCCCACCTCAACCATATGACTGACTTTCACGATTTGTGTCGCTTTGCGGACAGCCTGGTCAAATTGGACGGGTGATTCCAAATTTGCTCGCCAGTATTTGGCATCAATGCTCGTCTCTCGTCCCGTGGCGGTGACGGTGACAGAGGACACGAATATACAGCGCGAGGGTGTTTGCCTGCACAGCTCTGAAGGAAGCTTGAGCAGCATGCTGCGGAGTTCCGTCTCGTACGCGGCGCCGACTGTCTCCATGTGCTTGGAATGGTATGCGTTTCCGTCGGTCGACAACACTCGTGCAAAAACTCCATAGTCGTCAAAGGCTTGCTTCAACGCCACTATTTCGTCTTTGTTGCCGCTCAAAGTGAGGCTCTTGGGAGAGTTGTAGCATGCAATGGTGACAGAGGGATAGGAGTCCAGCATCGGTTCGACATCTTTGGCGCCCATGCCAACGGCTAGCATTGCGCCGTCTGCGACATTACGAGCCACCGCCCGCCCCCTGGCGTACGCTGCGACAATTGCTTGAGCCAACGTGATGTGTCCCGATGCGTACGCGGCAGCGATCTCCCCTAGGTCTGGTCAGCAGAGGATTGCTTTACGCAGTGGTGGGAAAAGTTACCTGACGAATGCCCCACAACCACCGACGGCCTGATCCCCCACGAGCCCAACAGGTCAACAAGCGCAATTTGAACTGCAGTGGTAAGGGGTTGCGAAAACTCGGCATCGTAGACCTTGCTTGACTCCTTCGCACGGAGAGACCCTGCGAGCATGTTAGGATTAGTTGCTGAGCTTTATAGCTGTGCAGATGACTTGCCTTCAATGGTCCAGGTCGGGGCATGATCGAGGGTTGCAAGCACCTGGTCTTGTCGGCGGATTGATCTGAGATATATTGCAAAATTATCCATCAGTGGAAGCCCCATTTGCGGCCACTGGGCTCCTTGGCCTAGTAATGATTAGAACGACACCGAGAGTCCAAAATGAATCATGTATGCCACTTGCCTGTGAAACAAAACGCAACCTCGGGGTTTACGGAGCCAGTAACCCTGTGAACAGGCATACTTTCCGCGTCCAGAGTATCTGATATGCGACCGCGTTCAGCAACGGCAAACGATCGCAGAGGAAACACAGTCCTGCGGCAGCCGAGAGTGTATCCCAGATCCACAGGATCCCATCGACCGGCCTCTCGCCGAAGAGCGTCAACATTGGCGTGCATGGTTTGCTTATCGTGAGCTGAAAATGGCAGTAATACGTACTTGCGGCCTAGAAGCGCGTGATCTTGCCGCTCATCTCTGGACGGCGCCTCAAGGATGACATGGCCGTTGGCCCCGCCGTATCCAATTGAGTTTACACTCGCACGCCGGACAGCAACGTTTGGCCATGTCGTAGTATCTTGTACGATATGAAGGCGGCCATCATGCAGGTCGACTACAGCCCGTACCGTTAGCATTCTTTGGAAAAACGAATTGGTGGTCGCGACTTACCGTTTGGATTCAATTGAGTGAGGCGGCGGATGGGGGGGATCACGGCATGCTCAAGGGCCAGAACGCTCTTCATAATCCCCGCGATGGCGCTCACCGGCTCACTGTGGCCCAGGTTCGTTTTTACCGCGCCAATGTGCAGCGGCGCTTTGGCGGACCTGCCACCGGCAAAAACATTTCCAACGGCCTCAACTTCGATCGGGTCTCCCACAGGAGTTCCTGTACCGTGGCACTCAAAATACGACGTCTCTGCCGGGTCTAGGGCGGCGCGGTCGTAGGCACGCATGATGTTGCTAGCCTGGCCCTGGGGATCCGGATGAGTAATGCCGCCGGTCCTTCCATTTCTGCAATAGGGTTAGCAGAGGTCTTTAAGGGCAGCAAGTTGGCAACCCACGCATTGACGGCGGTTGCCTTGATGATCGATCGGATTGGATCTCTGTCGCGGATGGCCTGCTTTAGGCTTTTGATGTATAGGACGCCAACCCCATCCGCTCTCGCATACCCGTCCGCCGACACGTCAAAGGTGTTGCACCTAGAGTTCTTAGACATTGTCCCCAGCGCCGATGACACCATCTGGCACTCTGGGGTGAGAATCAGATTAGAACCCCCGACTATGGCGGCGTCACAGTCTCCGGCTTGTATGGAGGAGCACGCCAAATGTAGCGCGTACATGGCTCCGGAACAGGAAGTGTCAATCGTCAAGCTGGGTCCTTTGAGATTGAACACGTAGCTTACGCGATTGCTCAGCAACGTGACTCCTCCACCAGTCATTGCATATGGGTCTGGGTACTCAATATCTCGATACTGCATGATCTGATGGTCGTTGTTGAAGCTGCCGACGAATACTCCTGTTTTGGAGCCCGAGACGCGACCCAGAGGGTCACCGGCGGATTCGAATGCCTCGTAAACCGCCTCTAAAAGCTTCTTTTGCGCTGGGTCAATACTGGCTGCCTCTCTCGGATTGATACCGAAAAAGGCGTGATCAAGCCGTCGGGGATCGTCCTTGAGAAAGCATCCGCCCCGAGCGAAGAAGGACCCGGGCCGGCGGGTATCGGGGTGGTACCAAGAATCAATGTTGAGCCGGTCGGGCGGAAATTCACTGTAAGCGTCCTTCTTCTGAAGGAGGAAGTCCCACAGTGCATGAGGTGAGTCGATGTCGCGCCCACTTTCAGTGTCACCGGGCCAGCGGCAGGCTTCGGCAGTTAGCCACGCTTCCGGGAGCGTCTGAGGGGTATAGAGTGACTTACCCATTCCGATAATTGCAATTGGCTCCACGGCAGTGGGACCGGTGCCACCATTGAGGTGGCTATTGCCATTGGCAAGCGGTTCCGCTGAAGGTGCCATTGCGATTGTCTCAGTGAACAGGACAAAAGCTCTTGTGGCTCACACAACAGAAGACAACTAACGCGTATTATATATACACGTAGAAGTTAAGTAGAGTGCAGATAGAGTGGGGGTTTAGCGATATGTCGGGGCGAGCTTGATGTATGCAGTCAGCAAGACGTGCGTGTATATTCGCGGTACTCACCCCCCGCACATTGTACGGTCCCAGTGCGTTCCAGGTCTGGATACCCCCGCAGTGGTGCGGGGAAGAGGGATCCAGACTGCGGACTCGATTGGTCTTGCCAGAGCGTAAATGAGAGGCGGCCCGTCCGCATCAAAGGCAACACCACATCATCACCAAGCCCCAGAATTACACACACGTTCAACGACCTTAATCAAGCACCATGAGTTTCGAAACCAGCGCCGAGTTTATGCCTGAGCCCTTCCCGGACAACGTGCCTGTCGCGGACCTGGCTCGCATCAGCCTGGCCAAGCTTCTGGACGATGACCAGGACGAGGCAGCGCTCTTGTTCGAAGTGTGCAAGACCAATGGATTCTGCTACCTTGATCTCACGACCCACCCAAAGGGACTTGAGCTGATCAAGGACGCCGAAGAGGTCCACCGCGCCTCGAAGGAGGCGTTTGAGAAGACTCCCATTAACGCGAAGCGGGAGTTCAAGACACGCCCGCCGGAGACGGGCCTTCTCGACACCGGGTAAGTACACCTGCGCAGGACGGGCCGAAGCTGACGCCAGCAACTGGGTGCAGGTACAGAGAGACTGGCTGTGGCGACGATGGCTTGCCGAACAAGCTCGAAATGTTCAACGTGAAGATCCCTCGTCACTCCTCGTGGCAAAAGACTGATGATGGTACAGATATCGCAAGCAGGCCTGTTTTCGGGCACCGAGGATTACAAGCTGCCGCCATTCCTGGCTCCACACGAGGACACGTTCCGCGACATTCTGAGGCGTGCTAATGTGGTGCACAATGTGATTTTGGGGACGTTGGAGCGGCAGTTGAAGCTGCCATCGGGCACGCTGACTTCGATCCACAAGCTGACCCAACGGTCGGGCGACTTTGTGCGCATCCTCAACTACCCTGCGCCCAAGGACGGCAAGCCGCTGGCCGACCCGCCCACGCCACCGCACCGCGACGCTGTCAGCGTGGCCTTCCTCTTTACCTGGCAGGGCGGGCTTCAGATCACGGCTGCGCCCAACGAGTACCGCCGCATTGACACGGCTCTCGAGGACGAGGAGAGCTGGCAGTTTGTGCGCCCGCTGCCCGGCCATGTCATCATGAACCTCGGCGACGCCCTGCACATCCTCACCAACGGTCTGCTCAACTCGGGCAAGCACCGCGTTGTTACGCCCCCCGGCCGCCAAGCTCTGCATGACCGCATCAGCGTGCTCTTGGTCGCCCGGCCTGAGGAGTCCACCCAAATGCGTACCTTGCCTAGCCCCTTGCTGCCGCCGGGCAACTACCTGCCCACTGACATGACGGCCAAAGAGTGGGGCCAGGAGAAGGTCATCCGCGTCCTCCGCTTGATGGACAACGCGAAGCACTGATCGGTTTGGACACTTCCCAGCAGCGCAATGCAACAGATTGAAACAGGGCAAAGGCTGGGGATACAAGGCAGCTCTCGGTATATTGTTTTCTTTTCAAATGAAACATCATTCTCTACGCTGCAGTGTCAGATAACGTGACGGCCCTTTCTTTTTGAGATTCTCCGTTCTGCGTGAAGGAAAGGGTGGGTTACAGGCTAGCACCAGACCAGTCGGAGAGGTTGAATACGGCTGGGTTGCAGCTAGTAGTGACAAAA
>NW_022983666.1:0-11338 GCF_010093885.1 Aplosporella prunicola CBS 121167 | reverse complement strand
ATAGGTAGTAGTAATTTAGGAGGACAAGCGGCGTCCAATTCCTCGCGCCCAGCTTCACAGTTAGTTAGTTGAAGTAGTCTATCTACTTCTGTTTAACGTCTTCAAGGATCGTAGGCCGAAGTGTCATCCAGTGAAGCAGGCATTACTTCATGTTTATATCATATTTTGTTTCCTTAGAGTGCGACACTACCGTAAAAGCATGATCAGTCTTCTGGAGCCGCAAATACTCCTTGAAAAATAGCCGATGCATGGTGTGTTAAGAACCGGTGAGGTCTAAGTGCAGTCACTGAAAGAAATCAAGATAAGGAAGGCACGACGTGTGCCAAGACGCAACCCAGATGCGCAACCAGACACATGCCTGCCTGATGTAGGAACTGAAACTCTTCCGCACAGAAACCTTCGTCGCACGAACGTCTCTCTCCCTCACCATCTCACCCTCACAACACAATGACACAACAATAGTAGCATCCGCTACAGCAACGTCGCCTCCGCGTCCAGAGAAGGCCGTATGAATACATCCAAGCAGATGAGAATGAACGTGTCCGTACTGATTGAGGTTAACAGGGATCCACCCGGCAGGGTCTACTTCTGGGAGGGAGAGGGCTACGTCTCCATGGATCTGGTTGCTCCGGCGGCGCGTGCGCCGCCCAATCTTCCATTTGTAGAGGTTTGTGAAGCAGTCAGTCTATACAAAGAAGTGCTGATATGACATCCTTCAGTCTGACGACGAGGAGGAATATGACCTCCCTCCTGAGCCGGAGCCAAGGGCTCTCGAGCCACTCGTCCGTAACAACTCACCCAAGTCACCGATGGCATTCTGACATAGACTATAGGTCAAGAAAGTGCGCGTAGGCCAGGACGAGACCAGTAAGTCCATAGGTACCAAGCAAAAGAAAGGTTTCATAGGTACTAACAAACTATCTAGAGGAAAAGAAGCCGGTGACCGTAGAGGAACCGGCGCCGGAGACGGCTGAATCCATCAAGAAATAGGGCAGCAGAATTTGTACCAAGTAAATTGTTCTATTCCAACTACTCTCTTCTCCTTGTTTTGTCTATTGGTTGAACCGCTATGTTTCTTCAAGAGTGCTTTCATAACTTCGTATGTTCCTACCTTCATACCCAAGTGGAAGATCCGGTAAGTATAACACACGAGACACAACTGCAGACAAGAAGGACAAAGCGTGCGTACAAGATTAAACACCTACACAGAAACATATCCACAAAGCCCCATGCCTCCACACAGACACGAAGCAGAAGAAGGCTCACCCGCTCCCACACATACCACTTACTTACAACCCCACAATGCGCCTCAAGCCCTTCGTCTTCTGCCCCAACCCCAACCCATACCCCAACTCGACAACACCACACGCGACTTCCCACGCCCTCTTCGCATTCCTAACCGGCAACTGCAGCTCCGGCGGAATGCCCGTCTCAATCCAGCCCGGCCAACGATCCACACAAACGCTCTTCCCATTACAAATGCCACGGAGGCCCTCCTCGCCCGCAAACCGGCCGTAGCCACTGCCCTTGACGCCGCCAAACGGCAGCTGCACGGCGTAGTAGACGGCAAAGTCGTTGACGGCCACCATGCCGCTCTGGAGCCAGCGCGCCGCGTACTGCAGGTCGGCGGAGCGCGAGCCGAAGACGCTGGCGCCCAGTCCGTACGGCGTGCTGTTTGCGGCGTCGACGGCCGCGGCCACGGACGCGGCTTTCATGACCAGCATCACGGGTGCGAAACACTCTTCCTGCGCGATCGGCATGTTGGGCGTCACGTCCACGAGCAGCGTTGGCGCGAAGTAGTGGCCTTGCGGAAAGTCTGGGTGCGCGTAGCGCGAGCCGCCGGCCAAGAGGCGCGCCCCGCGGCTGACGGCGTCCTGGATGAGGTTCTCGAGGCGGGAGAAGCCGGCGGCGGAGATGCTGGCGCCGACGTCGACGGCGGGGGTGTCGGGGCCGGCGGCCTCGCTCGTGAGGGCCGAGCCGGAGCGCAGCGCCTTGACGCGGGGGGTCAGGAAGTCGATGAGGCGGTCGTAGACGTTCGGGAGGGCGATGATGCGCTCAATGCCGATGCAGTTCTGGCCGGCGGCTTGGAAGACGCCGCGGAGCATGATGTGGCCGACTTTTTCGAGGTTGCGTACGTCGTCGAGGATGATGGCCGCGTCTTTGCCGCCGAGCTCGACGCACACGGGCGTCAGGGCCTGGGCGGCCGATTCGCAGACTTTGAGCGCGACTGGGCGCGAGCCGATGAACGTCAGGTGCGCGATTCCGGGGTGCGAGGTGAAGTGTGGCGCGACGTCGGGCCAGCAGACGAGCGACTGGACGAGGTCGCTGGCGTAGCTGTAGCCGCAGGCTGTGAGGGCGCCGTGGACGATTTGCATGAAGTATTGCGAGGACCAGCACGTTTGCTCGGAAACCTTGACGATAGCGGCATTTCCGGAGAAGAGAGCAGAGATAATGGGGCCGAGGAGGTTGTGGAACTGGGAATCGTCAGTTTGGAAGAGGTGGTCGCGTTCAGGTGGTGCCTACAGGATAGCTTGAAGATGTTGGTTAGCTTAACGCATACGAATTGGCAGGAGTTGTACATACTTCCAGCTCACGCAAGCGGACACCACGCCCAGAGGCTCCCATCTGACCTCGTTTATCTTGTACATCATCAAGAAATTGGTCGGACGCCTCTCAGGCTTCAGCGCCTTCTCGCCATGATCGATTGTCCACCTGAGCTTCTCCGCCGTGACGAGAATCTCGCCGAAGCTGGAGTCCACACGCGTCTTGCCACTGTCCAGGCACGCAGCGGTCGATATCGTCTTCTGGTTCGCGAGAATAAATCTGTGGCGTGATCAGCGCCTGTTCCGCGCCCTCAACAAGGTGTCCACGCACTTGAGCATCGTCTTCAAGACCTGGCGCCTCTGCGCAAAGGTCGTATGCTGCCATTGTTCCTGCGCCGCCTTCGCCCGTGCAACTGCGCTGTCGATATCCTTCGGTGTCGCGGGGGTGATCGTGCCCAGAGCTTCGCCGGTCGCGGGACAATAGCATTGGATGTCATTGGAGCCAGGAGCCTGCGGGAAAATCAGCAAGGCGGCTCTCATACATAGATGCGGAGCTCATACCTTCAGTGACGGTCCCTCAAGCACCTTTCCTTTCCACCCCGGCTGGCATTGCTCTGGCGGCGTGACCTGATAATCTTTTGCGGGCTCGGTGTCGTGGAGGAGTTTGACAAGGAGGTAGACGACTGCTAGCGCACCAGCAGCAGCGGCAACAAGCAAATGCTGCTGTAAGAGGTCCTCGACCAGAGCCTGCAAGGCGTCCATGGCTGGTGTGCTGCGTGTCGGTGGAGAGTTTGGAGCATGCGATCTCGGCAGGGTCCAGGACACGCGCATCGCGTGTTCGGTCGGTCTTCCGATAGGGGCATGATCGGATGATCTACACTGCGCGGCGACCCGGATTCGTCGTCAATAAATGTACGCGAATGACTACGAAGAACCTACCTAGGTATACCTTGAACACCTTTCAATGGCGGGAGTTGCTAAATGGCTAAAATATTGTAGCTAGTCTTGACTGTACTTTCCACTGGCTACAGCTAGTATACGTATGCCCTACCGATGTCGCCTTTACCGTGTATATAGTATAGTTTACTCTTATATATATTAGATAGTATATATGAGGTGGACTTAGATTAATTTTATTTTATACTCTTCTTTCTTAATAGATGTGGGGGAACTGCTCTGGGCATCTTATTTTCTAGGTAGGAAAGAACACCTGGGGAGCAGTAGAGTGACGCTAGTACGAATTCAGTATAGGCTAATTTTCACCCTACTTTCCTCATCTATTTGACTGCAACACTGCACCTTGATTTTTTTTCTCAGCAATTGACCAACTTGTGCAACATGGCATCTGAGCTTAACTCTGATATGGATGTGGCTAAATACGAGAGCGACACATATTCCGACAAAGATACCTACGAGGATGATGCGAACAACGAACAGCCCAGCTTACAGTTCGTTTCGAAGACGCCATTAGAAGATCACAGAGTGATGCAAAGAACTCTTAAAGAACTAATGGGTAGCTTTCACCAACCAAACTTCACTTTGGCTTTCTAACAAAAGACGCAGCTCTATTGGACTCTGGCAACCTCGTCTTAGACCCCGATTACCAGCGGCAGGTGGTCTGGGAGACAGTAAGAATGACTGGACTGATTGACTCGCTCCTCGGTAAGTCGGTCGCATCACCAAACATGCGCTTTGCTAATCTGTTCGATAGAAAACTTCTACGTGCCACCAATCATTTTTCACAAGACCCGTGAGCAAGATGCCGAGGGCCGACCAAAGTGGACACGAGTCTGTGTAGATGGGAAGCAACGCCTTTCCTCGATCATGGCATTTGTAGATGGGAACATCCCTTGTCATGACAACGCTGGGGCAACTTGGTATACTTGACAATTTCTTCATCAAGTTTCACTTGTCTAACAGCCTTTAGGTACTTCCAGACAACCAGCAGACATCGTACCTTACGTGTGCTTCCTGACCATGTCAAGAAAGCGTTCATGGACAAAAAATTGATATGCTGCGAGTACACGAAACTCCTCCCAGAACAAGAAGAAGACTTGTTTGCGCGAGTCCAGAAGGGTATTCAGCTCTCCACCGCGGAGAGACTGAGAGCTACGACCGGCCCATGGCAGACTTATGCCAAGGCGTTTGAAGAAGACTTCCCTGAAGTCATAAAGCTGGCACGAAGCCAGCGTTCCTCTGGGTTCAGACATACACTCCTCTGTTTCGCCCAGATTCTTG
This sequence comes from Aplosporella prunicola CBS 121167, assembly GCF_010093885.1. Lineage (NCBI taxonomy): Eukaryota > Fungi > Ascomycota > Dothideomycetes > Botryosphaeriales > Aplosporellaceae > Aplosporella > Aplosporella prunicola. The sequence continues at coordinate 6,557 of NW_022983666.1, read as the reverse complement.
AAGTGCTGTATCCCAGCTCGCCCGACGGCAAGCCGAAGTTCGTCAACCCTCTCACAGGCGTCATGAGTCTTATGAAAAACCACTCCGCTTTTGATGCTCAATCTAAGGCACACTTTTTCCGAGTGTTCACGACGTTCAAGGAATTGGTGGCCCAGGAACCACAAGCCTTCCGGAACAATGGTTATGTGCATAGCAAGGTTTTTGCGCCTGTCGAGCTCATCTCCTGTGCCGTTCTTATTTTTATGTACGGCGAGACTCGAAGTAACTCTCTTCTGTTGGGCGATATTCGGTTTTTGCGTTGTACCCTCCGACAGGAGCTACAAGATTTGAGATTGAATAAGGCGAACTGGGAAGTTGTATGGAAATTCCTCGAAGGTCTCCCAGACTTGAAAGGGACGATACAACCGGGTACCACAACCAGCCAGATGGAAGATGGAAGTGAAGAAGCACCGCGCCAGTCAGATGAAGACCATGACCCAGCTGATACGCCGAGCGCCCAGCGATCAGCCACTGTCGAAGGGATTTTACAACCAGCGAACAGATGGCCAATCCGTTTCCCGCTGTTCACACCAAGCAAGCAGCAAACATCCGCTTCCCCGACAACTGGCGGCTCGGTGCTTCCCCCAAATTCCTTCCGCAGACGATCGCCTACCGAGTCCAAGTTCTACGCACCAAGTGACGATTCTTCCAGCGACGATTCTTCCAGTGACGATGAAGGACTGGAAGTTTGGAACCCTCCAGAACCGGCTCCTCCAAACCCCGTTGCCCTTCCAATCTTACCTGCCGAAAACGACGAGGAGGAAACAGAGCGGCAGAACCTGCTCGCGTCCTTCCAAGCCAGGAGCAGCACAGAGCCAAACCCCGACACCAAACAAGGTCTCACCCACCCCCTCACAGACCCAGCCTCCCCCTCAACCAAACGCAAACGTGCAATCCCTGCCACCGAAGAGCAAGCCAAGGAAGCGCGCATCCGGCGGCATCGCTCGAGCTCTGCGTCTGGAGAGGAGATTGTGGTCAAGGTGGAGGAAACAGAGAGGGAGTTGCGGCCTGTGGGACAGCACGCGCAACCGCCGTCGTGGGAGGAATCTCCCTCTAGTGCTATCAGAGTGAGGGGATGAGGGCGTGGTGATTGTACCGGCTTGGGTTGGGCTTGGAGTTGGAGTTGGAGTTTCCTATTTGCTATTTCCTTGAGATATCACTAGCAGCGGTAATGTGGGTGGTGCCTCTGCTTTGGCTTGGCTTGGACAGTGGACGTGGGCGTGGCGTGGCGTGGTACTCTACTCATGCGGGAGAGGTAGGGCAGGGCAGGGCAGGGACAGGGCAAGGGACAGGGAGCTGCGGATAGGGGAACACACAGCCCTTCCCCCTACGGCTTATACAGCTATAGCTATACCTATCAAAACCACATCACTACTACCCCGTAACGCCCTGACCTAACTCACTACCGACGGTTGGCGCACTTATCTGTCCCCTCCCCTCCCCTCCCTTCCTCTAGGCGGCACTCCAGAGATACAGCCCCCTGCATGCAGATGGCCTAGGAGTAGGAGTATCTCAGCGCGCTAGGTAGGTCGCTTTGCGCGTGAATGCGCCCTGGGGGTGCTGGGTGGTGGATTATGGCATTTTGGAGTTGGGGCGTGGTGGGGGGTGCTGCAATGGAAGGAAGGGCGTGTGTTGTGTGGCGTGCTGAGTAGTGAATGGCTTTATAGGGGAGTGCGTGCACTTCACATTGTCTTTATCGCGTGGTCTGGAGCGGTTTGCAAGGTGCGTTCGTTCGTCATATCATGCATTCATTCGTCTGGTTTGGGTCTGTATCTGTGTGCTGCTAAGTGGATCTATGTCTCCAGATGTTGATGCCCGCCCGCTTGAGAGCTACACCTAATAGCTCCGCCTTACGGCTCCGCCTTACGGCTCCGCCTAACGTCCGCTCGCCAGGTTCTGCGGCGCCGGGGCCGCGGCGCCCTCGGGTGTGACGTAGGCCTGCAAGCACGCGAAGTCAGTAAGTTATCCAGAGCAAACTAGAGGGAAAAGCGGCTGGTACGTACCCTGGTCATGCCGCCGTCGACGACAAAGTCGGTGCCGTTGACGAAGGAGGACTCGTCCGAGGCGAGGAAGACGACGGCGTGCGCCTGCTCGATGGCTTCGCCGAAGCGGCCCGTCGGGAAGTGCACTTCGCGGCGGTGGCGCTTGGGCTGGTCGTCGCCGAGCCAGTCTTGGAGGAGGGGCGTGCTGGGGGGGATGTTAGCGGGGGTGTTTTTTTTTTTTTTTTTTTTTTTTTTTTTTTTTTTTTTTTTTTTTTTTTTTTTCAGTTGGCGGAGGGAAGGGAGCATACTTCAGCGGCGCAGGGCACAGGGCATTGAAGCGGAAGCCCTCGCGCGCATGCACGATAGCCAGCTCGCGGGTAAGAGCCAGCACGGCGCCCTTGGAGGCGGTATACGCGAGCTGGGGCGTGGCGGAGCCGACGAGCGCAACAACAGAGGCGGTGTTGATGACGGAGCCGCGGGGCTTGGCGTTGCGGCGGAAGGACAGGACGGCGTGCTTGCAGCCGAACCACACACCCTTGACGTTGATGTTGTGCGTCAGGTCCCAGATCTTCTCGGGCGTGTCGACGGCGTCGGCGTCGTCGGCGTGCATGATGCCCGCGTTGTTGAAGATGACGTCCAGCCCGCCCCAGGCGTCGACGTGCGCGATCATGGCTTCCACACTCGCCTCGCTCGATACGTCCGTCACTTTGGTTTCGATGACTGCGTCTGCCGGCGCCAGCTCCTTCGCTTTCGCGAGCCCTTTCTCGAGCGCCGGACCCGAGACGTCGGCCATGAGGACCTTGGCGCCCTCGCGTGCGAAGAGGATGGTCGTTTCGAGGCCGATGCCACTGTCATGGTGAGTTAGTGTGTGGACAATGGTGGGGTGGGAATTTGAAGCTGGGGAAGGGTATGACGGTGGTTTGTACTATGGTTTGTGCAACGTGTAATGTTGAGCAGGTGTAATGTGTCGATAGGTCTCCCTTCTCTTTCTACAATGCCACGTCAAAGAATTTGAGAGGGACTTACCCAGCAGCGCCGGTGACGACGCAGTTCTTGCCGGCGAGACGGCCGCGGGGAGCTTGGGAGGCCATTGTGGGTGCTCTGTTGAAGGGCTTTACCTGGGGGAGGAGGCTTTGGTGGTGTATGTTGGGGACGAGGGGTGAAAGTGACACGATGTGAGGGAGCCACTGGAGCTTAAGCTGATTGAGCTCGAGGCTCCATCAGATGATGCCATGTCGGACCGGTTGTTTGGCTATCGCCGAATGGCGGGTCCGGCCCACTGATAGCGAGATGGCGTCTACCCAAGTGCGGGGGACGACGAGCTCCTGCGAGTCGGTGAGGCCATGGACGACCTGATAACGAGCGTGAGAGAGGTAATACAAAGTAGGTACTAGGTAATGCTGCATCACCACCATGTCGGCATGCGCGCCTCGGCTGATTGGCTGCATGCGACATTGCTCGGAACAAGGCCGAGCTATGATGCGCACGCCTCGCCCGCCTTAGCCTCGCTCCCCACCACCATGTCGTCGCAAGCTACGGGTTGCCTACGCTCTCGACTCCCTCCCTCCTTTACCCCCCATCCTCTCGCTTCTTCAACAGAGCACCACCATGTCGTCTCCCGAAGTCACCCTCGCTAGCCTCCCCGAGCTGCTCCAGAATGATGCTGCCGTCAAGGTGGCCGGCGTCGACGTCGACGGCGTCCTGCGCGGCAAGCTGATGGCCAAGTCCAAGTTCCTGTCCATCGCTGAAAAGGGCTTCGGCTTTTGTTCTGTCATCTTCGGCTGGGACATGCACGACCAGACGTACTTCAAGGAGCTGGCCATCAGCAACGCCAAGAATGGCTACCGCGACGTCATCGCCGTCCCCGATTTGACCTCCTTCCGCCGCATCCCCTGGGAGAACGACGTGCCCTTCTTCCTCGTCAGCTTCCATGATCCGGATACTGGATCCACCCTCAGCGTGTGCCCGCGCAGCCTCCTGCGTCGCACCGTCGACAAGCTGAAGGAGAATGGCATGGGCGCCATGGCTGGAGGTACGTCGTCGCGTCGTTGCCACGCGTCAGCATTAGGCTAACATCGCGCGACTTCTTACAGCCGAGTACGAGTTCTACCAGTTCAAGGCACCCGATCAGGAGTCTGGCGGCGCGGAGCGCAACTCGTCTGCGACGGCTGCCTTCCTCAAACAAAACCCCGCCCACCAGCTGCCCGCGCTTACTGAGGGCATGTTCGGATACAGCTTGACGCGGCCGATTCAGAACCAGGATTACTACTATGGCGTCTTCGACGCGTGCGCCAAGTTCGGCTGCGGCATCGAGGGGTGGCACACGGAGAGCGGGCCGGGCGTATACGAGGCAGTGAGTAGCTTGGCTTGAGACGCATACCAGGAGGCGCAATTGACACGCATAGGCGCTCGAGTTCGGCGAGATCACCGCCATGGCCGACAAGGCGGCGCTGTTCAAGTGCGTAACACCACCCTTTGCCGCACAACCCAGCGCTGAATGCTGACCGCCTGCAGACTGACTGTCAAGTCCATCGGCTCCAAACATGGCATCACGCCCTGCTTCATGGCGAAGCCGCGCGCCGGGCTGCCAGGCAACAGCGGCCACATGCACGTCTCGCTCGTCGACAGCTCAGGAAAGAACCTGCTCGCGCGCGAGACCGAGGACCCCAATCCGCCATACCCGGACCTGCGGCACCTGTCGGACCTAGGGCGACACTTCCTAGCCGGGCTGCTCGACGGACTCCCGGACATCATGCCCATCCTCGCCCCCACAATCAACAGCTACAAGCGGCTCGTCGAGAACTTCTGGGCGCCAGTAACGGTGTCCTGGGGCCTCGAGCACCGGGCAGCGTCAATCCGACTAATCGCGCCGCCCACCGCCTCGCCAAAAGCGACGCGCTTCGAAGTGCGCGTCCCCGGCGCCGACACGAACCCGCACTTTGTGCTCGCGGCGATTCTGGCGCTGGGCTGGCGCGGCGTCGAGAAGAAGCTGGAGATAGCGGTGCCGCCGCTGGGCAAGGGGCAGGACATGGGCGGCGAGGGGGACAAGGGCGAGAGGCTGGCCAAGAGCTTGAAGGAGGCGACGGCGCGGATGGCAAGGCCCGGCAGCGTGGCGAGGGAGGCGTTGGGCGATCAGTTTGTGGACCATTTTGCGGGGACGAGGGAGCATGAGTGTAGGTTGTGGGAGGAGGCGGTCACGGATTGGGAGTTTAGTCGGTATATTGAGACGGTGTAGAGAGAGGATCTTTTTAGGAGATGGATGGGCGTGGGGGATGAGAGACGGAGGGAGGCACGGTGGGTGTGGGTGATGGTGAGTGAGCGAGTGAGGCCGCACGCAGTGATTGATATCCCTACCATAGACGAACTGAAGCATATCTACCAAACCATCACCATCAAGATCAAACTCGCCTCACAACCTCTCTCACCACCGCCACGCAGCCACAGGAGAAACAAACCATCCACCCGGCTAAGCGCCATACGCACACGCATTAAGACCGCTCACACATACATGATACAGGGTCGTATACCTAGAGAGGAAGCGTGCCGTGGGGTTGGGGTGCGCACGGCCGTTGGGGCTATTGGCCAACGCTGACCAAAGCCGATTCGTGTACGCACACAGGTAGGCAGCCAATAGTTAGCAGGGCGCGAAAGCGTGTGGCGCTGTCTATCAGGCACTCCTACTCGAGTAGGGGTGCAGCCGCCACCGCCGTCTATCGCGCAACGCGCATCCAACGCATCGCGCCTCACAGCACGCACAGACAGCGCAAGCCAAGCAGATGCTCAGATCCTGAGGTGGCTTGGCCACCAACGGTCCAACCCAAAACCCATTGCCCATTGCCCGTTATCCAGGCGCGATCCCGATCCCGATCCTGATCCTGATCCTGCCTGCATCGGGGAGGCGGTCGCCCGTCCCGCGCCATTTCCGGCCGTGGGCGCTGCCGCAACAGGAAGCGCGCGGCGATTGCGGCTCGGGCCATTGTCGAGCTCCACTGGTACGAGCATTGTATTATGGCGTACTTTATTGTGGGGTTGGCTGTGCAGTAGGGCCGGCACTGGGCTCTGGCAGTTGGGTGGGGGCTGTTGTTGTCGTTGTTGTTGTTTGTAGGTAGGTAGGTACCTAGAGAGATAGAGAGGTGGCAAGACCTAGACAAGACCAGACCTACTCTACTCAGGCACTCGCCCGAACGACCTGCAACAGCCAGCCATGACGTCAGCGCGGGGACCCTCGCATCCTTCAGCCTTAGCCGCGTGGCCGCTCCCACATCGCCTCACGCGGCTTCTAGAACGCCGGCGACTGGCCAGATCGACGATGCCTTCGCTCGCCTTCGCTTTGTGTGTCTCTTTTTCCGCTAGATCTGCACGGCACCCGCCGCCTGTTTGCCACCCACCTACCTCCAGCTCGGTAGCTGCAGGTGCTTAGCACGCTTAGCTATCCCCAGGCTTTCACACGCTTGTAGTTAATGCCCAGGGTCCCGATCTGGCGATGCAGGAGGGAGGTCGTGCGCCGCTGTGCTGTGCTGTTTTTTTTTTTTTTTT
>NW_022983665.1:0-11799 GCF_010093885.1 Aplosporella prunicola CBS 121167 | reverse complement strand
AACAAACAACAATTAGCAAACAACAAACAAAGACAAACCGTCAGCTAGCGCTTGCTGGTAAGAACTGCAAGGAACGCGCTAGAAACCCGTGACACCCCTCACGTTCCGCGCCGCAGGCACCTAGGAGGCCCCTACTACCCCTACCCCCGCTATTGTTAGCGAGACTCAAGTCCCTGCTAGTGGTTCGGAAAATGCTTAGGCCCTAGATAGAGACGCGCTCAGGGCCGCTATGGTCAAAGTTCCTTAGAACTCTCTGCTTTTTCAGTTTACGGTTTCTTAGGCTCAGCCTGCTATTCGGACACCGAACATTTCGCTCTCTAATGTACTGTTCGGCCGGTAGCTCAGATAAATAGAATACCTTCTCTTAGCCTACTTGATACTGGTGCTTCAGTAAAGTCTTTTATGGACCTCGATTACGCGCAACGAAACAAATTTCAAGCTATCCCGTTAGCTTATCCCAAGACCCTTCAAGTCCTTGATGGAACCGAGTCCTCGTCCGGTCAGATTACACATGTGGCTCGAGGGTTCCTTCACATTAACGGACATACTGAATCAATAACCTTTTATCTTACTCAACTCGCATAGTTTGACACGGTCCTCGGCCTACCTTGGCTGAAGCTGCACGAGAGTAGTTCTGTGGGCTCCAGTTGATATTCAAAGTTTGCAGGATTTTATCAGCTGGCGACTTTCATAGGGTAGTTTGCGATTTGCTTAGTCTTGGCTGCTTGCCATGCAGTAATTCGAGATACTTCTATTATTTTGTTTGGAACTGCGTCCTTGTACAATACGCATCAAAGTCTTCGCGAAGATGACACATGTCGTTATTCTTTTGTGTAGGGATTGTACAGGCTTTAACAAGGCAGAATTATCATTCCATCTTCGTATCTCTTCGAATTCCCTCGTGCCCTTTACTTTTCTTTTTCCACAACTTTTCAAAGTTGATTTGTTCTTCGTATACTGTTGTTTATATACCTTGAAAAGCTACACTCGTTCCATGCATATATATTGACTTATACCCTTCTAGATACTTTTACAAGAATACGTGCGTTCTACGTTCGTAGGTATATAGCATTCATAGCGCACAGCGTTCTAGCTGCTTATATCTACGTAAAGAGTAGCTAGGTAGTAGAGTAGATTTTAGTTTATATACAGTGATGCATCTACAGCTCACCATGAAAACATTCGCATACGGCATGCTATACAGTCTTACATCTCCCTTACAACTATCATCCTACGTAAAGTCTTCCAGCGTCTCGTCCCCCTTCTTAATTTTTCTTATATCACATCGTATAGTACCTTGTCCCCTTTATATTTATCTACATACAGCATTCTTCGCAGGATACCGTCCCCGATAAAATATTATCCTACATCATACTATAAAGTAACTTATCTTCTTCTTAACTTATTACTTATAGTGCTGCATAGTATCTTATCTCTCTTATAAAAACTTACGCGCGGGGTAAGATACAGCATCCCGCCCCCCTTACATTTTTATCTTTCGGCACGCTACGCAGCATCCCGCCTCTCTTATATTATTATCTTTCGGCGTGCTACGCAGTATCTCGTCCCTCTTACATTATTACCTTTCGGCGTGCTATACAGCACCCCGCCTCCCGCATATTATTGTCTTTCGTTGGGCCCTACGAGTATCTCATCCTCCATACACTATCACCTCACATCATACCCAGCAGTATTTCGTCTTCCTTCTACAGACCTCCGTATAGCCCGCCGACGCATACTTCAGGAACCAAGGAGTAATTCAGGACGGGGGTACAAGCAAGAGTAAAGCTAAAAGAAATACGCAGCAAGCGAGCGGACATAAAGACATTTGTTTACTTACTGTAAAGGGGATATAAGGAAACAAAGATCCTTTCAACCCTCTACGTATCTTGACTATTCACACAACTATGAAGATCCACAGGTTTACAGTAATTCAGCAAACCAGCCTGCCAAAGGAAGAAAACACGGACACGGACAGCCCGGACGCATAGGGGCAAGCAATAATGCATACAATCCAAACATCCAAACATCTCAATATCTACATACCTACACACCCTCAGTCCCCCAGACCTGGCTCCAGCGCCGCCTATCCGCAGCCAACGGCCCATCCAGCCTACCCACGCGCGGCGCCACGCCAGCGCCCGCCTCAGGCAGGGTGATGAACTCGCGGACGCAGTGCGGGACCTCGGCGTGGTCGTGCGCGACAACAATAAGGGCCTGGTCGGGGGTAAGACCGTGCAAGTAGACGCCGTCGCCGTGGTGCAGGAAGCGCAGACACTTGTCGCGCGCGGGCTCGTCCATGCCGGAGAAGGCCTCGTCGAGGATGACGAGGTCGGGCGACTTGATGATGGCGCGCAGGAAGAGCGCTAGGCGCTGCGCACTGAAGGCCAGGTCGCGGAAGCGCTGCGTGTCGGCCCAGTCGAGCGAGTCGCCCTCGGCTTCGGGCCACAGCTCCGCGCGGAACCAGCGCAGACAGGCGTCGACTTTTTGCTCGGCGGCGGCGTCGAGCCGCGGCTTGGTCACGGGGGTGTCGGCCCAGGCCGACTGCAGAGCGCGCCGTACCGTCAGGTGCTTGGGGAAGTAGGTATGCACTTCGGGGCTGGAGTGGCCCATCTTGGATTGCACCTCGAAGATGGAGATGCCGGGGGAGCCGGGGGTGGGGAGGCGGGAGCGCCCGAAGAGCTTGACCGGTGCGGAGTAGGCCTGCGGATGATCGGAGGTGATGAGGGCGAGGAGGGTGGTTTTGCCGGATCCTGCTCGTGTTAGCGGGGATTTCGAGAGTTTGTGCATGCCTACCGTTTGGCCCAAAAACTCCCCAGCGCTGTCCTTTCCTGACCTCCCACCGAAGCCCGCCTTCCCAGTCGCCCAGCACCGGTGTCGCACTGTCGTTGTACCGGATCTGCACGCCTCCCATCTGGACGACGGGGTCACCAAGAGGGATCTCCTCGGTGAAGGTATCTCTCGCGGCTTTACGCGTGACAGTGGGTCCATCAAAATCTCCCTTTTCCGCCATCTTCTGCGCAATCTCAGACAACGCCCGCGTGTCGTCGAGCGGATCTACAACCTTGGGTCCCTTCTGCCCCATCGGACGGTGCATCCGCAGAAATTCAAAGACCTCCTGACGGTCACCAATCACGCTGACCTTTGGATGATCGCCGACAACGACAAAGTTCGTGATCCAATCCGGAATGACATCCTGCGGCCGCAGCGACAGCACCATCCGCGGCTCCCGCGTCGCGGCTATCCGGTGAAGAAGGCCGGACAAGTACTGCAGCGTGTGCGGATCCAAGCCCATGAACGGGCCGTCCAGCAGCAAAAGTTCCGGACGGTCGAGCAGGGCCTTGGCGATACGGGCTCTCCGGGTCTGGCCGTTGCTGAGATGGCTGACGGGCATGTTCTGGAGGGTGGTCAGGTTCAAACCGTTCATCACTCGCTCGACCATTTCCTCGGGCGGCTTGACGGCCAAGGTCTCGTCGGCGTTGAGCTCGGTGTTGCCCATGAGGTAGTCGCGCACGCTCCAGTCGGTCACCTCGCGCATGCTCTCGTAACGTGCGCTCATGTAGGCGCCTTTGGTGCTGACGCTGGACAGGCCGCCGCGCTCGGCGTCCATGCCGACGTACTTGATGGCATTGGTGGGGTTACGCAGGCGGGGATCTTTATTTGCAATCTCGCGGGTCTGCAGGTAGGGGTACGAGCGGGCGGAAGCAGGGACGCTGAGATAGTGTCCGCGCAGGACCTGGAGGAAGGCGGTACGATTGGCAGATGACGGACTTAGGATTGCCCAGTGCTGGCTGCGGGTCGACGTTGCGGGGAGGGTGAAGTTGAGATTAGGGTAGATCGGGGGGTTTGCTTCGCCTTCGGGGTGAGAGTCGGGATGATTGCGGTAGAAGGTGGCATTTTCGATGCGAATCAACGGGGGAGACGGCGGAGATGGGCGACGGATTGACAAGAAGCGTTTCGAGGGGAGACGGATCATGGTGGTGATGATTCGCCGAGTGTGATGCACGTCAACTTTTGGCTCCGGTTTCGGCCCGCGCGGGATGATGTCAGCGACGCGACGCGACATACTTTCATCTGATTCATGTCTAATGCTCACAGAAACTAAACGAAATCACCTCATTATGAAACACGCCCTGAATACCCTTTCGCTCCTCCATCAACTCCTCCCTCAACTCCTTGGCCTTGTCCATCCCCATCGGCTCATCAACAGCATCAACCACAGCCTCAATAAGCTCCGCCGGAAGCGCCGAAAGCGCACCACTGCGGTACAGGCTGTCAGCCCACCAATGCCTCTGTTGGGGTGGCACGTTCGCCGTCGAGATGATGCGGTGGTTGGGATCCACGAGGAACAAGGCCAAAATCTTGCGATGGCCCGGTTTGGTTCGGTCGGCGAGGGAAAACGGCGCCACGCGGTGCTGAAAGACATTCGGAAACGCAAGCAGGCGCCCTTGGCGGGTCAAGATGCGACCGCGCTCCTGCATTGTGGGAGCATCTTGTCGAATGCCGTAGAGGTACTCGACCCAACCGTAGTCACCCTGCACTGTCAGTCGAGCCACTCAATCAGGTCAATAAGGAACTCACCTGTCCCGGCAACTCTCGGAGATCGTCCTCGATTATTTGATGTCGGAACGCAAGATAGCTGTCGGTAACGTTCTCGCAGTCATAATAGTACAGCGCCGTCGCGCAAATCTTCTCGTTCAGTTGTCCTTCAACGTGCCATGAGCCTCCGTCGTACGTGGGTTTCTCGGGGGTGAGCACGATGTTGGCCAGTTTGACAATGACTTGGAAGCCCTCGTTGGCAAATTCCTTTTGTAAATGGTCATCGTCTGGCCACTCTTTCGCTATCTCCGGTTTGAAGGGATGAGGTTGCGGCATATGCAGCAGCCGATCTTCTTCTTCATCTTCCGAAGTCCTGTCTCCGTTGTAGTCGTATTCATCCTCTTCCCAATCATGCGACGTGACCACGGTATTTATTTCCTCGTGCCTGTCGTCCGGCATGTTGTCGTCCAGTTCCGCATGTCCTGGAAAATCTTGTTCCCCGTCCTCAGGATACTTGAACCCGTCCACCCTGTCAATCCGTGGGTCACCTTCAATAGCCAATCCCTCCATGGTGCAGCTCCAGAGAGGAATGGCTTTGGCCATGACCTTTTCAATGACGGAATAGAGATTCTTATGTTCAACAGGGTGGAGATTGTTGATGTAACTCGTAATCTTCACACCATCTCCGGCAAACTTGACTTCGCAAGGCAACCACTGGAATTTGTTGGACCAGAGACGAGCTTTTCTATTATACCAGACGCTGTCGCGAACGGTTTCGTCGTCACTCGGCCGCGGTATGACTTCTCCGGAGCCGGTGGCAACGAGGCAGTCGTCTAATCCAATCTCTCTGTGGGGGAGGATTTTCGTGCGTCCGTAGACTAGAGGGAAAAGTGAAGGATGAACAAGATCCAGAACCTTTCCATCGGAGCCGGGATGCCAGTCTTTGAAATTGTCGGGGACTTCTTCCAGGGGTTTGGCTGCGTTGATCAACTCCAATCTCAATTCTTCGTCGATGATAGAGTCAGACTTGACGACCGAGGCCCCGACGTCGAGCACCATGACCATGCCAGTATTCTCGAACATCTTGGCATTTGCTCGCAATTCGTCGATGCACTGATGTATGCATAAGTAGGGAATAGTCAAAGTAGAAGGAACAATGACGTACATAATCAAACATCTCATTCGTAAACCCGTGTGGCTTCCCGTTCAAAGGCTCTCTCCGATATTGCGGTCCTTGGTCGTTGACGACTTCACTCCACCAGCGCAGGACGATGGTTTCATCAAAGACCTTGCGTCGCCACTCTGGTTTGTCGGTAAGCTGATTCATGGCGTCCAGCATCATCTTTTCCCGAACGACAATGGCCTTGTCGTACCAGCCCAACACGGCATGAGTCTGGTCATATTCGTCGGCGAGGTGGTTGAGAGGGAGGCCATAGCCAGGTCTGGAGAGAGGCTTGTGTTGAGACATTTGTGAGGATGAATTTGGACTTGTTGATGGAGGAGTAGGACTGCGTTTTATAGACATTGGATTTAGGAGTAGCACCTAGGCAGCATTGCGGGAGCTATACCCATTCGGTTAGGGCCAGGCAGCAAGGCACCGCGTACCGAGGTGGTGCCGACGGTCGCGTCGACAACGCGAGACAGACCACACAGCGAACGACAGCCAGACCGGCAAGACTATGCCTATCGAGGGGAAGTCGATTTTACGCGTCGTGGATGCATGAACGTCTCATCTGGATTCACAACGCAGATGCACCGAAAGACGCTGGGCTCTCCGGACAGAAACAGCAACGAAAATACGCAGGACGCGCCGAAAAGATGCAGTGGAGAAGATACGCAGGACGTTGAGTTGAAAACGGAGATTTGAAGAGGCGTGAAAAGAGAATGGACAGTATAACCACGGTTTGGAGGTTTCATCAGTACGAAGGCTGAGTACAGATGGCTGGCAAGAAATTAAGGACAACTCCACTTTGAACCTACTTATGAGCAAACCTGAAAGCATCATTCCGAGATTCATTAATATGGGAGGCTGACTTCTTCTTTCACAGCAAATCTCATCCTCCGTCTAGATCCGCCTCGTGCAAACTCTCGTCCTACCCCAAGCAATTGTCATCAGCATCATACAGCCTCAAGGCAAAGAGTGCTGCAGTGCCGTCTGGTTGTTGAAAGGCAATGTCAAAGCCTCGGAACCTCACGCGCGGCTCAATTTTCTAGCGTCAGGTCACGGCAGATATTTAACCCGAAAACACGTCATATTTGTGGGTCGAGACGACACCATACGAGACGGCACAGCACGACGTCTGATTGCATGGACGGCAGTTGGACCAATATTTGAGTCACTCGTATCCATATCGGTGACCAGAAGGTGTTACAAAGCCTTCAAGATACCGGCGCTGTCTATATAATCTGCTCGTCTCACGTCAACAAAAACAACATAAAAATGGTCGACGTCTCTCCAGAATCACTGCAGCAATACATTGGCCGCCCGGCCGAAGAGCTCCCTACTCCCGCCTTTGTACTCAGCAAACCGACCGTGGAACGAAACTGCCAGAGACTTCACGATGATGTGCGGAGGTTGGGCATTGGATTTCGTCCTCATGTCAAGACTCTGAAGGTCTGACAAGACCCATCTACTCAAATATCACATCAACGCTGACCCTCCAGTCCGAGGAAGTCATCAGATTAATGCTTGGCGGCGCCAAAGGGTGCGTGGCATCGACGTTGAGAGAAATCCGGGGCTTGCTTCCATTGGCAAGAGAGGGTCTCCTGGAAGAGGTGAGTATCCAGACATTACCTTCAAGTCTAAACAAATCTCGAACCAAACTCACTCATTAGGTCCTCTACGGCGTCCCCATCCGTCCTTCAGCCCTCCCCGCTCTTCAAGAAATCTCCAAAACGATCAAAACTCTCCTCATGGTCGATAACATCACGCAAATCGACGCCGTCGAAGCCTTCTCCGCCGCCAACTCCGTCGCCCACCCTTGGCACATCTTCATCAAAGTCGACATCGGAGCCGAGGACCGTCGCGCGGGCATCACACCGACCTCGCCGCGATTGGCGGACCTCATCGCCCGCGCCATTGCCTCCCCTGCCATCACGATCGACGGCTTCTACGCCCACGCCGGGCATTCGTACGACGCGCGTTCGGTCGCTGCTGCTGCAGAGGTCTTGCACGCCGAGTGCGATGCCGCAGTTTCGGCCGCTGCACAGCTGCCTGCGTCCATGTCCGACACACCCATTACCATCTCCTTCGGCGCGACACCCACCGCGCACGTCGTCGGGCAGCTGAAGCAGAAGCTCCCTCCTCATTTGCGCCTCGAGCTGCACGCCGGGAACTTCGTTGCCAATGACCTGCAGCAGCTGGGTACGGGCTGCATTGAGGCGGGTGACATGGCTGTGCGCGTTCTGGCCGAGGTGTGCTCCATCTACCCGGAGCGGAACGAAGCGCTGGTGAACGCGGGCGTGATTGCACTGGGCCGAGAGCCGGGGCCGATTCCGGGGTATGGACGGGTGGAGGGGGCGGAGGAATGGATCGTGGGGAAGGTGAGTCAGGAGCATGGGATCCTGCGGCCGGTGGAGGGGGCGAAGATGAAGGCCGAGGAGAGTTTTGCCGTGGGGCAGAAGGTGTTTTTGTACGTTCAGCATGCGTGCATTGCGGCGGCGGCGCATTTTGTGTATTTTGTCGTGGATGAGAAGGATGTGGTGAGGGAGATTTGGCAGCCTTGGAAGGGATGGTAGCGGGTCGGACAGGAGATGCTGGTTCAAGATCTTATAAGTATACGAGAACGCTCCTATGGATTACTTCTTACACGGACCTAGGATTTGCATTCGTAGCTAAATATGTCACTCCTGAGGGTATGTAGAATGTAGCATCCCGTCCGGCGCCGTAGGAGCATGGAACGTATCAGAAAAGGAAGACATACCGGCTTCGTCACTCATGCCCTCCGAACTTTATTACACCGGCCACATGACTGCATCCCATCCTCACTCACCCTCACTCCCCTCCATCCCGAACATCCGCACGCTATTCCTCCACGCCGCCTCGGCCACCTCCTCAACCGCCATCCCCTTTAACCCCGCCACGACAAACGCAACCCTCGAAATCGCGCAGCTCTCATTCCGCTCCTTGACCATACACCCCTCAACCCACTTATCCCTCTTCCTACTCGCTGGCAACGACGGCGCATGCACCAAATACCGCGCCACGTCTGCACTCGGCTTGATCTCGCCCCACGGCGCGTCCGTCTCCAGCTGCAGCCTGTCCAGCGGCACAGCGCGTACCATGTCGACGCTCTCGGCGTCCCGGAAACTGAACCCGTTGACACTGACGTCGAGGCCCAAGTCTAGCAGCCCCTGCATCTGCGCCGCGCTGCCCACGAAGCTGTGCACGAGGCCGCGCCGCGGGAGCCGGGCGACGTACGGCTTCATCACCTCGACGAAATCGTCGTACGCGGCCCGGCAGTGCAGGAACAGCGGCAGGTCCCATCCCTCATTGACAAACAGCTCGAGCTGCGTCTTGAACGCCTCCAACTGCGCCTCTTTCCCCGCATGGTTCAAGCGGTCGTAGTCGAGCCCCAGCTCCCCAAACGCGGCAAGCAGTCTCGGCCGCACCGCCAGCGCCTCCCGCACTGCTGCAGCCAGCCGCTCGACGTACCCCGCGCCGCCCTCCTGCATCTCGCCCGCGTGGTACGGGTGCACGCCGATGGTGAGGAAGCACTGCCCCGGCGGGCGGGCGGCAGCAATGCCCGTGTTGACCGGCACGTCCGCCAGCGACATGCCCGTCAGCATGACCTTCTCGACGCCGAGGGCGTGCGCGCGGTCCAGCGTGCCTGCGAAGTCGGGCGCGTGGTACTGCTTGCCGCGGTAGATGCCGGCGAAGTCGTTGGCTGTGGCTGTGACGGCGACCTGGGCGGGGGGTTAGAATTAAATGTAGTACGGGGAGGATGCGGGGTGTGGCGGACATCTGCGTAGCGGAGGGGTTTGGTGGGCGCGGGGGGCGCCGTGGTGGGGAGGTTGGCCATGGCTGCGGTTGTGGTTGCGTTATGGATTTGCTTTTAACGAACGAGAGAGCGGACGACGGGGACGGCTTTGAAAGGTTTTTTTAGCGTGGTGCAAGCGAGATCGGCGGGTACGAGTAATGCTTTTCTGATGCGCAGCTTTTCTGTCTACGTTCGTCACTCCATGCCTATCATTATCCCGCTTCACCCAGAATCCTTATATACAATCTACACCATCATAATGCAGTCTATTCCTCCGCCCGCGCCGCCCCCACCGCCAGCTCTTCAGCATTCAAGTTCTCATTCTTAACAAAATCCGCCACGTGCGCCGGGATGTCCTTGACGCGGTTGTCCGGGCTAGGAATCGGGGTGCCAAACGTCTCCCACACAGGCACAACACCAGTCCAGACGCCATTCACCACCTCCTCGTTCTTCAAGTCCTTCCGGTCACTCTTGGCATTCCCCGTGTGGATCTTGGCCGAGGCGCGCTCGATGCGCACCTTCATGACGCGCGTCGACGTGATTTCCGGCTTGTCGGGCGGGACGCGCGTGTTGGCCCAGCGGCCGGGCACGACCGAGTCGGTGATGAGCTCCATGGCCCACATCTTCTCGGCGTCGTCGTCGACGATAGTAGCCGTGCCCTGCAGCATGACGGAGCGGTAGTTGTAGCTGTGGTTGAAGGGCGTCAAGGCCAGGAGGAAGCCGTCGACCTTGGTGGCGGCGACGCAGACGGGGACGCCGCTGGAGGATGTGCCGTCTGCGCCTAGCTTCATCAGGCGGCTGGAGACGTAGCCGTGCAGGTAGCAGGACGGGGCGTCGTCTTGCGAGTCGGGGAAGTGGCCGATCTGGGCGATCATGGGAAGGATAGCGGGGAATGGGTCGTCGGGCGAGGGCATGAAGGAGACATGGCAGACGCTGGTGGTGTTGACAATGTTGTGGACGGTTTCGGCGTCGTAGGTGCCTAGGTAAGATGTGAGCGGGGGGAGTGAGATGATGCGGGAGGAGGAATACCTCGTTCCTTGTGACGGTTGAAGGAGGTGGCGGGTGTTTTCACGTAAGAATCGCCGTCCATGATTGACTGTGGGAAAAAAGATTCCGGTCCATGAAGATTCTAAATACGCGACCAATGGAAGGGCAGATTGAGTCATCCCCACGTTTCCCCGGATTTGCGGGCCCCACGAGCCGCCATTGACGCCCTGACTCATCTTATCGCTTATCTCCCCGCAGTTGATTCGTCCATCTGATCTCTGACTCCCATCCAAGATCCATCTCGTCTCATCTCCCCCCCACTTCCACACGACCATCGCCATCACCCCCGCCACCCCGCCGCCGAACCATGTGCGCGTGCATGTACCAGCACCTCCATCGGCCGGTTGCGCGCTTCCGCCGAGTCGGCTCCAGGGAATACAAGAGAATTCATGGCTGGATGGTGCGGGATGCCCTCGCAGACGAGGCGTAGCTCCCGGGTGCCGATGTTTGGGGTGACAAGGTCAGGGACGAGTGGGAGCCCTTGGCTCTGAGGCCCTGCGGAACAGAGCCTGGACGTCGAGCGAGTTCCGCGCGTGCTTAGAGTAGTGCAGCGACAGATTCTCGTACGGCACCGCGGTTAGATACGTCGCCGGGAGCGCAATGTACTCGAGGTACGTGTCCAGCTGGGAGGGGCTTAGAGTGGCGGACATGGTTGCGCCGCAAGGTCTTCCTGTCTGCATGGGCTCGTTTGAAGCCTGGATGAGTCATGGTTGCAGATGAATCCCAATTCTTCACCGGCATCGCATCCTCTCACTCCTCTATCCGCACGACCGGACGGGAGAGTCCCTTCCAGAGCGGGTAGATGGCAAGAGCAGGGAAGCAGTGGGGAAGGTGCACCGGTAAGGTTGTCGACAGGAGCAGAAGGAAGGATGTCCGAAAATGGAAGGAAGGGTCTCACTAGCGCGAGTATAAACCTCCCCTCTATTTCTTCTTCTTCCCTTCTTCTTCTCTTTTTTCCTCTCGCTTTCTTTCGCATCCTGACATTCTGCGAGCGGAAATGAGCCTTGCTGGGGGAAAGGCCGGAGCTGCAGCTGCCTGATGATGGTCGGTTTCTCAGTCGGTCATCTTTTAGATCCGCATTGCCAAGGTTTCGGATCCAACCACTCAGGTTCAGTGGCCAATTGCGGGGCTTGGTTTGGAGATGCAATGGCATGAATCCCTGTCAATGTTGCTTGGGCTGCTTCTCAGCCTGATACGTCAGGCATATCTCAATGTAAGGCCTTGTGACGCACGA
>NW_022983664.1:0-12225 GCF_010093885.1 Aplosporella prunicola CBS 121167 | reverse complement strand
AAAAAAAAAAAAAAAACCAATTGAACGGCAAGCGACTCGCATATTCTGTTTACATCTAAATGACGGCCCATTTCATCCCTGTCATAGATATACGCGTCACCAGCATCAGCAGGCCACCAACGCATGTTGTGACCCCAGCAAATATCTGCAGGTAGGTGAAACCGCCGTGGTCCGCGTTCTCCAGAGCGCCGGCGATGGGGTTACCAGTCAACGCGGCAATGGACACGACAAAGTAGAGAGAGCCGTTCCGGATACCAATCTGGGAGATGTCGCTGATTTGCGCTAGCAGCGTGGGCCCGAGCGAGACGTAGGCGCCAGAGAAGAAGCCGTAGAGGATGGCGAAAACAATGACGGTGGCGTTGGTGGTCGCTGGGATCCAAGCCGCCAGGACGACGACGCCGGCCAGAACCATGGTGACGATCATGACATTGAAGCGGCCAAACCGATCCGCGGCCGGCCCCGGCAGCGTCCGGCCGAAGAAGCTGCAGGCACATCAAAATCGGGGCTAGTGGGGTGCGTGGGGGCTAGTGCTTACCTTGCAGCGTTCAACACGGCGATCATGTACTCGGAGAGATCGTTCGACATGCCGATTGACTGGGCTTGCAGCACAAGGAAGTTGAAGGGGAGAAAAAGTCCAAACGAGAACATGGTCATGGCGGCAACCAGCAGGGAGAAGCGCAACTCCCGGAACGGCAGGAGGTATTCGCGCACGGTGAAAGGCTTGGGCGCGTGGGTGATCATGGAGCGTACGGTGAGATTGGTGACGACGAGAAGGCCGAGGACGACGAAAGCGGTGATTCGCATGGTCCAGGGGAAGCCGACGCGAGGAATCAGCTTGAAGACCATGATGGGGAAGACGACGCCGCCGATGGATGAGCCAGAGGCGGCGATGCCAAAGGCCGTGGACCGCTTGCGCTCGAACCAGGTGACGATGGAGCCGGCGCAGGCGTAGTAGACGCAGCTGGAGCCGACGGCGCTACAGATGGCCTGAGAGAGGAAGATCTGGTAGTACTCGGTGGAAAGGGACGTCATCATCAGGCCAAAGACGTGCAGGAAGGAGCCGATGAGCAGCTCCGCGACGGGCCCGTAGCTATCGAAGAGCTTGCCGAACACGAGGCCGCCGGCAAACATCATGCTGGTCTCGCATGCGGGGATCCAGGCGATTGTAGAAGGTGAGTAGTCGCGCAGCAGATGCTGCTGGTAGTACTCCTGAAAGACACCGATGGCGTTGATCCAACCAAAGGTGACAAAGAAGGCGCACCAGCAGCCCAGGGTGACGAGCCAGGCACGGGTGCCGCCGTCTGGGGGCTGGGCGAGCGGCTTGGCTTCCTGTTGAGGGTGCGACATGGTGGGCTGGGGTGGTGGGGAACTGCGAGATGGCTGTCGATTGCATCTTTAAGAAGATGCTCTCGGCCACTCGGCCTGGCGGGAGAGCGACGCGCGACGGGGTTAAAGCATCCAAGGTCCGGTGGCGGCGGCGGCGGCTTGATGCAAGAGTCGATGCGGCTGAGAGGCGGCAGAAATACCCCCAACCATACCCTTCCCATTCCACCACACTCGCCATGATGCCGCAGCAGAGGACACGACGGCGACCGTGGACTTCGGACGAGGACGCGGCCTTGCGCTTCGCCGTGGCCCAAAGCACGGGGCCGGTGAGTTGGCTGGACGTTGCCAGCCAAGTGCCCGGGCGCAACAACAAAGAATGCCGCAAGCGCTGGGTGTACCAGCTGAGCGTTCCCTCGCGCAAGGGTACGTGGGACGCGGCCGAAGACGAGCGGCTGCGCGAGGCCATCCAGCAACACGGCCTCCGATGGGCTTCAGTGGCCCAGCACGTCGCAACGCGCCAGCCCGACCGTACGTCATCTTGTTTGTTCTCTCCCGTCCTCGGCACTTTTCTGACGTCGCACTGTTGCAGAATGCGCGCGGCGCTGGCACGAGTGCATCAAGCCCGGCATCAACCACGGCCCTTGGTCGCTTCTCGACGACCAGATGCTGGACGAAGCCGTGGCCCTCTACGGCAACAAGTGGACCGAGATAGTCCAGCGCTTCTTCCCCGACCGTACCCCGCTAGCCGCAAAGAGCAGGCACAAGCAGCGATTCCAGCAGCGCGACCAGCAGCGCGACCAGCAGCGCGGCCAGCAGCGCGACCAGCAGCGCGACAGGCAACCGGATCTGCTGTGGTTGGTGCCCGATCACACGCAGCCCTTTACGAATACCGGGTGGTGAAGTTTAGCTACGGCAGGGACGGAGCCGGCCATGGCGCTAGCGGGGCTAGCGGGGCTTAGCGGGTTTTAGCGGGCTTTAGCGGGCGTGACCTATGGACATAAATAAATATAAATCCAACCTAAAGCCTCGCCTCTTCTTGTCCCTTTCTTGTCCCCCACTCACCTCAGCCGCCATGTCCGCCGCCCGCATCATCCTTATCACAGGCAAGACTCACCCACCCCCTCCCCCAATCTCCCTCGTCCAGCTGCCGACGTGCATCCAGGCGCCAACCAGGGCGTAGGATTCGAGACGGCAAAGAACCTTGCCCTCTCGTCGCCCGCCAACCACGTCCTTATCGGCAGCCGCTCTGCCGAGCGAGGACGCGACGCCGTCAAGGCGCTGCAGGCATTGCCGCTTCAGGGCAGCGTGGCGCTACTGCACGTCGATGTCACGAGCGACGAATCCCTTGCCGCCGCCCAAGCCAGCGTCGAGGCCACCCACGGCCGCCTGGACTGCCTGGTCAACAATGCCGCCGTAGCCAGCACTGCCCTCACCTCGCATGAGCGCCTGCGAGCCAACCTCGAAACCAACGCTGTTGGCCCCGTCGCTACCACCGAGGCCTTCCTGCCGCTGCTGCTGCGCTCCGCCGACCCGCGCCTCATCTTCGTCAGCTCTTCCATGGGCTCCCTGACCCATGCCGCCGACCCGGCCTCCCCGTACTACATCAGCAAGGTCGACCGCGACTGGACCGAGTACCGCGCCTCCAAGGCTGCCCTGAACATGATCATGATCGAGTTACACAAATCTCTCCGCCCCCAGGGCGTCCGCGTCTGGGGCGCCGACCCCGGTCTTCTCGCCACCAACTTCATCGGTGCCGAAAAGGCCAAGGAGGTCAATGCCCCTGATCCTAGTGTTGGCGGCGAGCTCGTCGCCAGCGTGGTACGTGGTGACCGCGATGCCCAAGTCGGCAAGGTTGTCGGACGGTACGGTGTCAGCCCGTGGTGAAGGCTGCATTTTGCTGCTGGATTGCTTTACAGGACGCTCTTTTTTTCATAGATGGCCTCTGAAAGCAGCCTTTGCGCTTTGCCTTCCAACGCTCGGAGCATAATCAGTTCTTCCTGGTGAGACGAAAAGACAGACAAAAGCACCGCTCTATGCTGTCAGTGAATCAGTGATACGAACCCCCGGCAGCAATTGTCCCAGGCAAACTGCTGCCTGTGTAGCCTAAAATGCTGTCCATGGGTCGCGGCGTCATTGTTTTCTAAAAATGCACAGCTCCGCCTTACCATTCATTAAATCCCCCTGCATGTACGTACATAGCAGAAATCCCGCGGGCAACTCGCTTACAGTGGGGGGGTGTGTGGGGGTTAAGCGTATGCATGCACGGTGATAAGCCTTTTCGTGATGCTTGTCTCCGGCCCCTGGCCATACCAAGCGACCTACACTGTCAGCATCAGCATTATCCTTTTCTGGCAAATATTTGCCAACGTTGCATTTAATAAACAACCTTGAGAATCCTTCTAGGCCTTGACAAATCATCTGATATAGCGCCTAGGTTGTTTGTCTCAGTTTGGTTCCGCATTTTCTTTTTCCTAGAATTAGAGCTATGACAAAGCAGCAGCTACTTTGGCCCCAATCGTTACAGAAAGAGTGCCGCCGATATAACCTCATTGGACAAACAGCGGAGGGCTACCAACAAAGAAAGACCATGAAAGGAAAACATAAAGTTAGAAGAAAAAAAAAAAAAGAAAACCGCTTACGCCCATCCCGTCTCTCTCGCCTTTCACTTTGCCCTTAGTGGGGATAGGTCGCCGCGCTCTACCTCTGCCGTATGATGGAGACGATTGTCGGCAAATGGCTGGGCAAGCATGCAATCTCACGGGAAGGCATTAGGCAGTGGGGCTGTCTGCGATAAGATGACGCGCGGCACACTAAATTGTCTAGGATGCCGGCTCACAAGTGCAATCCAGGCTGCCGTGGTCGCCGTAAAGGCCGTCTGCATTGCTTACTTGAGATGGCTGGAGCCGTCAGTACGTATGTTGCATGGGGGAATTCAGTGTTGGTGCCCGAGGAGGGCAAGTGCTTGCCAACGTGTTCCAAGCCTCGCCGCTGACGGCCTGCTCTAGATTTTGCGCCAAGTTATGAAGGTGGCGAGATGGGCTTCATGTGGCCTATCGCTGTCGTGGCCTGTGCGATACCTTCTGGCGGCCGGAGGAGTGACCAGGAGTCTTCCAGAAGAGTGTAGATGGTAAAATTGAGTGCTGCTTTTATGAGAATTTAGTTGATGGCGTTGAACGCCTTCGACACACAGCGCCTTTCTCGTCGTGTAAGGCAACGGAGACAGCGGCTTCTGCTCGGTCATTCTGGTTTTGGGCCAGACGTCTAACGTCTTTAAAATCAGTAACCAGTTGTGCATTGAAACTTGCGCAACTCACGGGAGATGACGGCAGACATCCTGGCTCCGATTGAGCGACCGTACATTTTAGTAGCTTGCGACAGACACGTTTCGGCTAGCAGCTTACCCTCACTGGCATATCGAAGTTTCCAGCAGCCTCATCCGCTCGTTGACGATAGGCGCTCAAAGCCAGAGTGCGGAACAGCTGCTCAGTCAACCTACAGTCGGTCTTCTGCTCCTATGTTCTTGTCAATCACCCGCGAAGACCTCGTTTGATCTCGATTGCATCCATTGCATCGCGGCCCAGACGTGGTCTGGCACCGTGTTTTCACGCTCGGGCTGGGTCTTGCCATTTGGCATCCCTTCAAAAATCTTAACATATACAGATAGTCGCCTTTGCATAGTGTCTGGGCCTTTCTCACCGCTACATCCTTGACCCTAATGAAATCCTCGTCGACGATGTCCGTCGCGCCATTACTAACCTCAACCTATTGTCCGGCGTTTGTATCGAAAACTCGTACTCTTACTTCGAGAAGACGCTTTTCGACTTTTCGAGGCCAACGTTGTCCGCGATTTTAGCATACCAGGTTTTCTTTTAAAAAAAATATTAGCATTACCGATCATCAATGGGACTAGGTCGCCGAGCTTACTCCCGGCTAAGATGTCTGGCAGGCTGCTACTGACAATCCCACCGTCACCCGGCTTAAACTCAAACTTGAAGCAAATCCTACTTTTCCTCCTGCGTCTAGTAATTCGTCGGCCTTGTCTTTTAAAAGGACTTCAAGGCCAAGGCTAATTGGGGTTGCATGGAATAATAGGACCGCAATGGACCTTATTGTCATGGTCTTCTCTGTAGTTGTAATGGCTCCCTCGGTCGACGTTGATGCCTCTATTACTAATAGATCTCACCGCAACTACGCTGCTACTGTCGCCAAGTCTATAGAGAAGCTGGTCAGGAAGGGGTAATAGGCTCGAAAAAAGATATGTGGCAGGATGTAATGTGATGGTCGCCACCATAAGCCTTGAAGGGATACACTAAGTGCACACTCTCTTCTGATAGTGAGAATAACGGTATGCTTACGAGGAAGCTTCGTCAGCCTCCGGAGTTAACACTAGAGCTCCGATTTTCATTGACTATGACGCGGTAATTTGGTACTATGGACCGGCAGGAGGAATTTGCATTTAGATACGAAACGCCTTTGCGTAGGATGAGGCTTATGATAAGCCTCATCTTCTGCTCCGAGGCTTAAAATAAGCCGCCATTATTGGAAATAGTTACGCCTTGTGGCGCAGACTGCGCCACCAACACCAACACTTTAATATTACGCCCATCAGCTAGTAAGACATCCAGCAGCTGATAGAGAGGTCTCGCTGCTCAGCCGATTCGATACTTATCTTAATTTGACCGCCAACAAGCGCCTCGTTTTCTGGGATATTTCCAAATTTGTTACTAGGCCGGTTCGCCCTCGAAAGATCATGAGCCGCGCGCCCAGTGAGCATAGGTGGGACAGGCCTAGGCTTCCTTCAAGTAAGACAAACACTTCCCGTTGATCCTCAAGAAGTCTGGTCCCAGTTTGTTCTTGCGTGGCCCCTTCTTTTTGATCACGTCGGCTGGAATATGCGCTGTTGTTGTTGATGCTGTTGCCTTACAGAGGCGATACGAACGTGTACTAGTGGAAAAATATTACAAAAAATCCTGATAGTGTGGCAGTGTTTTCCGGTCCACGACGTATAAGTACTCGAGGATCTCCGGCTTCATAGGTGTAGAACAGCACCACTCTTCTTGTCAAGTCTTCTTACCCATACACTCAAGAGTTAGCATGATGAACTTAAAGAAAGCCCTTCCGTTAGCCGCTAGCTGGCTTCTCATGAGAACCGTTTCTGCGGCTGCTATCAACCACTCCAATATCACAGCCTTATTTTCGACCAAGGTTTCACCGAAGACTGAGATATACTTCCCGACCGACCCAGATTACGCGAATGTAACTACTCAGCGGTGGTCCGTCTACGAGCAACCTTCCTACGTCGCCTCAATCAAGCCGGCGTCGGAATCTGACGTCCAGGCGATTGTAAGTTCTATTCCAACCAAAAGGAACCGAACTAACAAGTTGTTTTAAAGGTTCGCGTCGCGTCTGCTAACGGGATTCCGTTCCTTGCCACTGGCGGAGGCCATGGGCTGTCCGTGACATTGCACGAATTGCAGAATGGAATTGAAATAGACTTAAGCGCGTTTAAAAACGTGACGGTAGACCCAGAGGCAAACACCATTACGGTCGGGGGAGCAAATGTTTTTGGAGACGTCGTAGAGCCTTTGTGGAATGCTAAGCGAGAGTCTCGTAAGTGGATTGATCTTCAGTACACGGTCAGAAATCTTGCAGATGCTAATATACTATTTACAGCTACGGGCAGCTGCGCCTGCGTGGGCTTTGTTGGAGGCGGTGGAGGGGGCGGTGTTGGCCGTCTTGAGGGCCTCCACGGTCTGGTTGTCGACAACATGCTCTCCTTCACTGTTGTGACAGCTACTGGTGACCTGGTCACTGCCTCTGCAACTGAGAACCCCGACCTTTTCTGGGCCATGCGAGGAGCCACACCGAATTTCGGCATCGTCTTGTGGGCGACTTACAGGATCTTCCCGTTGACCAACAATGGCAACGTACTCAACGCAGACTTTGTCTTCCCAGCGAGTGCCAACAAGAGTCACTTCGAAATCCTCAAAACGTTTGAGAAAAATCAACCAGCCGCACTTTCGTTCATGACTGACGTCCGCTACACTGAAGAGTACAATGGGGTAGGAAAACAACTTCCCCTTTTATGCGACCAAGAGCTTACGAAAATACCTGTAGACCAACATTCTCTTCAACGCCGTGTACTACGGTCCGGAGGAAGAAGGCATAAAATTGCTCCAGCCGTTTATTGATAACGGTCCGATTACGAAGAACATCACGATGACGACGTGGAACAAAATCATTGACACTTCTCTTTACGGGCTGTTTGGCGATGCGCAGTGCGTCAAAGGAAAACATATCAACTCGTACACTGTCGACATCAAGACTATGGACATTCCAACCTTTGAGGCACATTTTTCAAACATTAGCCGCATGTTTGAGAACTATCCGGACACCCGCGCCAGCACATGGTTTATTGAAGGACTTCCTCTACAAGCGGCGCGCCAAGCCAACAGTTCAGCCACTTCTTTTCCTCCAGAGCACCGCCAAAGCACCAACTTGCTGTAAGTAGACTACCGTCCTGACTCAACAGCATAAGCTAACGTGACATTCTCTTAAGACTTTGGGGGTACAACTATGACAACAACGACATTGATGAAGAAATCAATGAATTTGCCAAGAATGCGCGCAGCGAGTTTGCGAAGACGAGCGGCCTCACAGAGCTGGAGGTATACGTCAGTTACGGACATGGCGACGAAGGGCCAAAGGCATGGTATGGATCCAGCCTGAAGCGGCTTCAACAGCTAAAGCGCAAGTGGGACCCTAAGAACGTCTTCCACTTCATGAATCCCATTGTGGCGGCGTAACTGCCCGATGGCTTTTCTATCTACCCACCAGTCGCTCCTTTCCTCAGTTAGAGATCTCTACATTTCTGGTCATAGATTTCTTCGGAGCTGCCCACGCAGCCTGTCGCTCATTTATTGCTTAGTTCTAGAATTTGATCTGCTATCTTTTCTGCGAGCATGTCTTCATTTCCGTTAGCTGTTGTGAAACTTGTTACAGTCGCTCAACGTCTGCTTACAGATGTTTGCCTGGGTTTGACCGGGTGGGAGAATGGGAAAGATGCTTGCATCGATGATACGCAAGCCCTCTACGCCATATACGAGGCCAGCAGAATCAACTACAGCTTGTGGATTTTCTGGCCTGCCCATTGTACCTGCATGGGTGTTAGCGCTGTTACATGAGCGCGACGGGGATTGCGAACATGTGCCAGAGGCGTGGAATATAGCCGTCGCAGTATCCGCGATGTATTCAAGGATATCTGCATCGCTCTGCACTGTTGGGCCCGGCGCTGCTTCGTCTTCCAGAGCCGCCAGCCCCGTCGCCACAGCTACCTCGCGTGCGCGCCTAAAAGCGGCTACGGCAACCTCGCGGTCGGTGCTCGTGGTCAGCCAATTCAGTCGCACTACAGGGTTATCTGACGTGTCGGCTGAGCTTATAGTCACGTTACCTCGTGATGTGGTCGTCTGCAGCGTCATGTAGATGGAGAAGTAGTTGCCAGTGCCGTTGGTGGCGACGGCTGCGCTGGGAATGGGGTCTATCTGTATATCTGGCCAATCCTCAGGAAAGGCATCGAGGTCGGCGATGGTGCTGGAACTAAGGGCTGTGCGATACGAGGCGGGAAGCTTCTCCCATGCTGTGTGGGGGCGTTTAGCGCTGCTGACTATGGCTGCATAGGGCAAACCTACCGAGATAGTTAGCCACTGACGTCGTCAAAGGGCCTGATGCATTGCCAAGGTATGATTGCAGCGCATCCGAAAAAAAGGATGCGTTGTTTGTTAACTGCGACTGCGTAACCACATCTGTGGAATACACCGGCCCAAAGAATGGCTGATCCTTTGAACTACTGTGTCAGCGACTCTGCCCGGAACCTTAAGCAAATGTTCTTACAATCCAGTTCTTGCCCACCCCTTCCAGGTTTGATAGTACCGGGATGCCATGAGCCATGAGCGTATTACGCGGGCCAATCCCGGAAACCATAAGGAGTTGTGGAGACCGCAACTGCGTGGCAGCGTATTAGCATAATCCTTAACATTAGGGACAATTCGGAAGCCTGTACACACCGCTCCTGCTGAAATAATAACTTCCTTATTCGCGGTAAGGATATACGAAGCACCGGAGGTATCTACGAGCACACTGTTTGCACTCTTTGACCCGTTAAAAAGTATACGTTTAGCCAGGGTGTGTTGGTAGATTTGTAGGTTCGTTGATAACATAGCATACTGTAGAAACGACGTCTCGGAGGAACTTCTAGTTGCGTCATCAGGGTCTAATGTATACGGATACTCAGTGAAGCCAAGGAGCTTCCCGCTCTGAGCCCCTGCAGTTTCTGCTAGGCCCAGCTTCTCGAATCCTCGCTTCACATACAGCGATGTTGGCGAATAATAGTTAGCATACGATACTTGCAAGGGGCCGCCGCTTGAGTCAAAGGCTTCGGAGTCGTATAGAATGTTCGAGTGCGGCCCGCGTTTGACGTAGTTTGGAGGCGTAAAGGTAACACTGCGCTTAAAGTAGGGGAGAATGTCGTCAAACGTGAAACTCTGGTCTCCCACCACGTCTGCCCAACGTTGGAAGGAGCCTTTTGTTGACCTGAGAGTATTAGAAACACATCCTCTGAATATTAGGGCCAGTCAAATCCAATACCTCTGGTATACAAGGTAATTGCGTACAGAGCTTAGTGCTGGTTAGCAGGAGCGGACAAAGCAACTGGCACGGGAAGAAACTTGCCTGCCTCCTAAACATTTCCCCTGCGTGTAGTGCAAGCGCCGGTTGTTCAATGTCTACAGCTGGAATTAGTAGCCATGATTTCCATTCTGGTGTCGTAGCCTTACCGGTTCCGGCTCAGTGATGATGCCCCAATCAACAGCTGCCTGGATATCTTCGATGCTGTCAGATGCGAACCTCGGAGCCATGGCCGGAATCTGTGAGAGATT
Organism: Aplosporella prunicola CBS 121167; assembly: GCF_010093885.1. Classification (NCBI taxonomy): domain Eukaryota; kingdom Fungi; phylum Ascomycota; class Dothideomycetes; order Botryosphaeriales; family Aplosporellaceae; genus Aplosporella; species Aplosporella prunicola. The sequence continues at coordinate 1,966 of NW_022983664.1, read as the reverse complement.
GCCATTCTCAATCTCTGCAAACCCTCCCGCCTCTACCACCGCAACTGAAAACTTTCCATATTCAGCAAGGCGACTAGCTACAGTGAGGCCTGCGGTCCCTCCTCCTACAATCTTCATTTCAAGTCAGTCCTGCTATAGAAAAACGAATTGCTAGTTAAAATTTACGCACCACATAGTCAAAAGTCGCATTGATACCGCTAACTCCGAAAGACGTCCCGGCAAGACGTGTGTGGCCGTTTTGTTGCTTTAAGAAGAGATCGGCAGAGACAGAGGGCGCGAGAGAAAGAGCAGTAAGTACTGCAGGCACGTAAAGGGCGAGATGCATTGCTCAATGTAGCCCTTCCAATGCGGCCGCCAACGATGCATATATGAGTACTGCTTACAAGTCATTGCAGAGCCCCCGCAACACCCGGACTGAGACCAGAGCAGGACCATACTCTACGCGCATCTAACGTGCAGTCCCCACTTACATATCAGCCTGGCTTGCATGTCCAGACTGTAACCGGCGTGGGACCGGACAAAGCGGGGTTGATGCGCGTCGTGCCGAGCCGCCGGGCCACTACTTTAATTGCCGATCGCGGAAGCGCTAAATGATTATAAATAAGTGTAAGCCATCCGCGGCAGAATCTCACCTCGCAAGCCATACACGATGGTGGCGTTAACCTTATTGCTCCTGGCGGTCTCCCTGCACTTTTGGCCTGGCCTTGGGCAGTCTGTTCCCCCCGCCCCTCCACGGTCCCGTTATGGCACCATTGCCTTTAGACAGATCAGCAACATCACCTGGGCGACATTTGACAACCCTCCAATCAACCTCGTTGACTACAAGCTTATATCGGATTTGCACGACTTCCTCACATGGTTGCAGCCAGCCGTCAACAAAACCACTCCGAAGGCCGTCATCTTCAACAGCGCCAACCCAGAATTTTACCTAGGGCACTTTGACCTTCACAACATCGCCAAACCCTTCACGGATACCAAAACGGCTGTGTTTAACCAGCTCGTCGAATGCACGCGCTTTCTACTTAACACGACGAGCACGGCCTTTGTGGCTGAAATCAACGGCCGCGTTATCGGAGCCGGGCATGAGCTAATCATCCAAATGGACATGCGCTTTGCCGGTCCCAAGGCGCGTGCCAGCTCGTTCGAAAATGCTCTCGGTCTCACGGCCGCAGCTGGCGGTCAGCCGTTTTTAGGCCATACAGTTGGCAGGGCTCGTGCCATGGAGTATCTCCTTGCAGCACAGGAATTTGACGGGCCGACCGGCGCAGCGCTGGGCTTGTTTAACAGCTTCCACCCTACCGACGAGCAGCTAAGAGCTAAGGTCAATGATCTAGCTTCGCGCATTGGCATGTTCCCTCAGCATTCTCTGAACGATACTAAATTTACCTTCGCTTCTTTGAATCCGAGTATTACTGCACTCGACGAGCAGCTGGAGAGATTCGTGCCGCTTGAAAATATGGGTTCGGAGCAGGAAATTATTCAGAATATTCTAGCTGCAAGCCAAAATCAAACCATGTGCGACTTTGAACTAGATATCCCTAATTCAGTAGTACAGACTTTATGGAGTAGGTAGATATTTAATATTATCGAAAGGTAGTAGTCTAACTATCTACCCGGTACTATACTTACTATTACCTACTCTTACTCGCTAAATTATTGTCAGCTAGGATTACTCCGATAACTCTTATTTTTTCAGCCTTATTATAGTTAGTTGTTATATAATAGCCTAACCTAAATTTTGATTAAGTTGAGTTAAGTTATTGTAACGAGGCCTCTGTAGCCTAGGCGTTGGAATTGCCTAGCGGGTGAATAGGTTCGAAGGGTTTACCTTAAAGGATAATTAGGGTTAGGGTTAGGGTTAGGGTTAGGGTTAGGGTTTAGGGTTAGGGTTAGGGTTAGGGTTAGGGTTAGGGTTAGGGTTAGGGTTAGGGTTAGGGTTAGGGTTAGGGTTAGGGTTAGGGTTAGG
>NW_022983663.1:0-12393 GCF_010093885.1 Aplosporella prunicola CBS 121167 | reverse complement strand
GTGGTCTAGTGGCTAGGATTTGCCGCTCTCATAACAAGAGCAACAACACTCTAACAAGTGCCGGCAAGGCCGGGGTTCGATTCCCCGCAACGGAAGATTCTTTTGCATTTTCTTTTTACCAGTGTACTAGCACTTTTGCCGTCGCGATCCCCTTTGTGAGCGTGGTGTTGACAATTTTTTTTCGTCGGCGTAGCGGAGCGCGGAGCAAGTCGCGGCCCGAGCGTCGCCCGACTCGGCAAGCCGACGCCGAGCTGTCCTGACTTGGACGAAACGGGCTTGGGCGCGCGGCCCGGACGGCGACGGCGGCGGCGCGAAGCGGCGATTTAGGCACTCCTTAGGTACTCCTATCAGACCTTGGTTCCTGGGTTAAAAAAGCTTGGAAAGCAAGGTCGCAGGCGGCTGGCTTGCGTGGAGCGAGTGGGTCGGCGGGCCAGGCCCGACCGCCGGGGGGAAGGAAGGAGCGGAGCGGCGCGTTTTGCGTTGAGAGAGGGCGCAGCCGGAGATTTGAGATTTCAGGGCGCGCGCAGTAGTAGCATGTGGCAGGTAGGTAGTGTGGCAGAAACAAAAGCAGGCTGCGAAGGCTGCTTGTAGCCTTGTTCAGATGGTGCGGAAGCGAGGCGGCGTTGGGAGGGGTGGGGCGTGGCGCGGCGCGACGCTGCGAGCTTTGGGACTTGCTTGGGAATGGGGGAGAGGAGGGGGCATTGTTGTTTGCGGGCTAGGCGCTGGCTGGCTGCATGGCGCGAAGACGGGCGCGGGCGACGCGTGGTCTCGTTCGGTCTGGATGCCTGTTGTGGTAGACGGTCGTGTTCGTGTCGATGGTAGGTGGTGTGTGTTGTGGCGTTAGTTGTGGTGCGATTTGGAGGCTGAGCGGTCCTAGCTGGCGATAGGCGGATGGACTGAGGCGCGGGTTAGTTGGTTGGTTGTGCTTCTTTGTCAACAAACCTCGCTATTTGTTACTGAGGATTCAACTACTCCGACTCAGCCTCCATGGCAACCGTGAGAACTAGTCGAGTAAAGGAGTTCTGGAGTCTGGATCATCGTGAGGATGTCTCTGGCCACGTGCTGGTCGACAAGCGTGTTTGTTGTCTTTGGCTCGGTGCAAGTTCAGACCAGTTAGGCGCTGGGTAGTGCCATCAACCCATGGCAACAATCGAAAGATCGTGTCTTTACGAGCTACAGCGCGTAAGCCCGCCAAAGCTAGAGCTGTCAGGACAAAGCTACTCGCTTACCAGGACGCCCCAGCCAAGTCAGACTTGCAAGCTTGTATGCATGTTTGTAGCCCTACCGACAGTCTACTTGGACCCAAGCTCTTTCTGCTTCTATGGTTGCGAGATCATGGCATGACAAGGCAACGAGACTTTCCTCTCCCAGCTCCTCCAATTCCAGACTCTCTTGTACCCGCAATGTGTCATAACATGTTGTCTCCTATGAGGCAAACTACAAGGCCGGTAGTTTCTCACCAAGCTGAGACGTTGCTCTTGCTCTCCGTTGTGATTCTCCATAAATCAATATGCAATGACATCCATTATGGCGCCGCAAATGCGCCCTGGCATTGGAGTCGCGGCAGAATGAGTCTCCTTGCGGTTCTTCGAGCCGGCAATGTCGAGCTGCGTCAACGACGCGTACTGCAACGAAGTTCTTGAGGGTGCAACGGGAGCACCACAGTCGAGGTTGCGCAAGCAAAGGAGAAGGATTCGCAAGCTAGAGACTCGCAAAACCACACAAGGCAATGACAAGACAAACAAGACCGTCTCCTGACAACCGACCGTGTCAGAAGATGGGAGTTACAGAAAGGAGAGAGCACCCGACATCGAAGGCAAGCGAAGCATTCTCGTCAGGAGTCACCGACAGAGAGGCGATGACGTTTGCGGGGGGAATACGAGCAGAGCAGATCAGTCACAGCCACGAGAAGCATGTTGCACGAGGCAATTGGGTTCGGCGGTGGTGCCCTCCAGCTTGCTCGCCTGACGGCGGAGAAAACAAGCGGTCCGGGGTCAGGCACAGGCGCGGTGTGGAGAAGGGTGGCATTTGCGGAGTTGGCAGGTAGCGAAAGGCACGCGCACTCGAGCTTCATTCCATCAGGCACGGGGGCAGTGTCGAAACTTGAAGTGGAGCGACAAGTCGCGAGGTTGACGTCGTCGAGCAAGGCTCGGTTTGTCGCGGCAGGCGCGAGACGCTGGCCCGCGCTGTGGGGGATGGGGGAGTCGAGAGCAGGGTTGAAATTGGGATGCGCGTGAGTTGGTCGTTGAGGTGGCCGCTGCATGGGGGCCAGCCGAGAGCCAACGTCATTGGACGGACCGCGCTGCGACGAGAGCTGCAACAAAGCGGCGCACATCGTGAAGACCCATATTGCTTGGCGCAGGCATTTGCGAAACTGGCGAGGTTGGGGATGTGCGCGCGAGTGAGGCTGCTGGCGTGGGATGCCGCCGCCAAGCCAGAGCAAATAGTCCCAGCCCACCCAGTCTATAGCGCGGCGGTGAGTACGAGCCGCCCCTGAAGCAATAGATTGTCAACTCCACACACATCGCATCGGTCTTACTCTGCCTGCTGACAATCCAAGACGGAGTCATTTCTGTCCGCCCGACGGAAGACACTCCCCACATCCATGTTGGCCTGCATGTAAGGTCCCGCCCGAGGCCCCACGGCGACTGACTCGTCCGCGCGGGTGAAAAGCCGACGTTGGCCTGAGGCATCTTCGGCACACCGACAGGGACAGGCTGTCTTTCGGTTTCACCGCCGAGTGGAGGAATTGGTTCCCTGTGCGTCCATTCGTTGTCGCGCGAAAGACTTGCCGTTGCTTCGATAGACTTTTGCCGTGCCGTCGTGAAGAATTTTCGTGCGGAAATTTGCCGTGACCAAGGCCGGAGCCCTGGGCTCCGCCGAAGGTACTCTAGACAAGGACGCCAAGCTAGATCGGTCAATCGCAGTCACTTCCAGAAACCAGTCACTCAAGTCACAGATGATTGTAGTGGCACAAGTAGTATTTTAAATGTTTGAGTTCATGAATTACCTCAGAGTCGCATTAAGGTCTATATCTATACTATAGAGGTGAAAAGGAAATGCGTAACAACACCAACTCCCCAAATGCCTGCGTCCTTCGACTGGAAGGACCGGGAAAGACTATGCGTGATGCGTAACAGTGTAAGACATCTAGTCCTCCTCCTCCTCGGCGACCTTCTGGACCAGGTGGTACCTGCCGCGTCCGTCGGGGTCGACCTCGTGCTCGACAGCGAGCTTGGAGAGGCGGCCAATGATGTTCTCGATGCGGGCGTCCTTGTGGCCACGGTTCTTGCGACCAAGGTCACGGAGGAAGGGCAGACGGTTGAGGATGTAGTAGACGATGGCGATGATGATGGTGACACCAATAGAGTAACACCAGACAACGACAACGGTGACAACATCGACCCAGCCGTCGAGACGCTGGTTGAAGGTGTCCTTGGGAGAGGTGATCTGGGGCTTGCCAGACAACCAACCGAAGATACAGAAGATGGTAGCAAGAGCATCGACACCGAAGATGGCGCCGACGAGCTGCCACGAGGGCCAGGTCTTACCACCACGGGTGACGAAGATCAGCCAGTTCTCAGTGAGGGAGACCTCGAGGAAGAGGATTTCCTGGACGGAGCCGAAGTTCTGGACGATACCACCGTTGGGCAGGAACATGGTGCCACGGATGATCCAGGTACCGATAGCGAGCAGGGCACCGAGGATGACAGAGATGATCCAGATCTTGGGAAGCTGCCACTCGACAGGGAGCTCATCGGAGTAAGCGTTGTCGTAGGCGACGGCGACGGTGGCAAGATCGGCGAAGAGGGCAATGAAGACAATCAGCTCGACACGGATGGTCTCGTTGATGATGATCATGGAGGTGACAAGGTAGATCTCAAGGTGGAGACACAGAGCGATACGGTACTGGATGTAGGCCTTCATGCGGTTGAAGATCTGGCGAGCAGTCTTGATGGCAAGGACGATGGTGGAGAGACCGGGAGCAAGGAAGACGATATCGGCGGCAGCCTGGGCAGCCTCAGTGGAACCCTCGACGGCAATACCGCAGTCGGCCTTCTTGAGAGAGGGAGCGTCGTTGACACCGTCACCAGTCATGGCAGTCAAGTGACCACGCTGCTGGAGCATCTCGACGACCTGGTACTTGTGCTCGGGGAAGACCTCAGCGAAACCGTCGGCGCGCTCAACAAGATCGTGCTGGGTAGAGCCAGTGAGACCACCGTGGATGAGCTTCTCGGAGTTGTAGACCTTGGTACCAAGAGCAAGCATCTTGCAAGTCTCCTTGGCGATGGCAATGGCGTCACCAGTAAGCATCTTGACGGGGACACCAAGGTTTTGGGCCTCAATGATGGTCTGGGCAGTGTCCTCACGGGGAGGGTCGAACATGGAGAGGAGACCAAGCAGGATCCAGTCACCGTCGTTCTTCTGGTAGGCAACACCAAGGGAACGGAAACCACGGCGAGCGAACTCGGTAGCCTTGTCGCGGTAGAGGTCGGCGACCTCCTTGGAGCAGTTGGCGAGGTTGACAATAGCCTTGGGGGCACCCTTGGCGCAGATGTACTTGTCACCGTTCAAGTGGCAGATGGTGGTGATGCGCTTGGAGACGGGGTCGAAGGGAGTGAACTTCTCGGTCCTCCAGGGCTGCTGAAGGATCTCACGAGCCTTGGGGTAGCGCTTGAGAGAGAGAATGGTAACCTTGTCGATGGGGTCGAGCGACTTGATGTTGTGGGAAGAAGCGAGGGCAGCGCAAGCCATCATCCAGTTGACATCCTGGCCCTCAGCAATGTAGGGCTCACGGAGAGAGAGCTGGTTGGCAGTGAGCGTACCAGTCTTGTCAGAGCAAAGAACGTCGACACCAGCGAGGGACTCGATGGCAGTGAGCTTCTGAACGATAGCCTTCTGCTCGGCAAGGTAGGCAGCACCGACGGCGAGAGTGGTCGTGGTGACAACGGGAAGACCGACGGGGACACCGACGATGAGCAGGATGAGGGCGTAGTGGAGAAGGTTGACGGAGCTGTTCTCGGGGGTGGCGATCTTGAGGTGACGGAAGAAACCACCGATCCAGGCAACGAGGATGAAGAAGACGACAAGGACGAGCAGCGCCGTGCCAATGGAGTCCATGATGGCCTTGAAGTGACCCTGGTCCTTGGCGCCGGAGACGAGCATGGCAGTGCGACCGACGAAAGAGTGCTTAGCGGAGTTGAGGGCAACACCGTAGGCCTTGCCGCGCTTGCAACCAGTGGTGTAGTAGCAGACATCGCCCATGAACTTGTCGACAGCGAGAGATTCACCGGTGATGGCAGACTGGTCGCAGGCAACGAGAGGCTGACCGTACTTGTGGTTCTTGTCGCTCTCGTCCTCTTCGTCCTTCTCCTCACCCTCCGGGTCGTCCTCCTCGAACTTGTCGGCGTCGCGGAGCTCCTTGTAGCGCTCGAAGTCCTCGGGAGTAGCGTAGTCGCAGATGAGACGGATGTCGGCAGGGACGGTCATACCCTCCTCGAGGACAACAATGTCACCGGGGACGAGCTCACGGGCGAGGATGTTCTGCTCACGACCGTCACGGACAACGTTGGCGCGCATGGCGATGTCACCCTTCAGGGAAGCGACGACATCGGCAGCCTGCTTTTCCTGGTACCAACCGACGATGGCGTTGAGCAAGAGAATACCGATAATGACACCGAAGTCAACCCAGTCACGAAGACCGGCAGCGAGGAGGACAGCGAGTTCCATAGCTGGGGCAGGGTTAGCGCGACGCTCATTGGTCGAATGGTTGGAGCGGGTGACTTACTGTAAAGGACGGGACCCTGGAAGAAACCGAGGAACTTGAGGAACATGTTCTCCTTCTCGGTGGTGATTTCGTTGAAGCCGAAGCGCTTGCGGCGAGTCTGGACATCGCTCTCAGAGATACCCTGGTTGATCTCGGCCTCGAGCCAGTTGGGAGGAACGGTCATGTCGCCGCCGCCAGTGGCGCCGCCCTTCTTGGAGCCGAAGGGCCAGCAGCCCCTCTTCTTGCCCTCGCCCTCGCCGGCGGCCTCGGTGGACTCGCCATGGGCGGCCTTGGGGTCGCGGTAGGTGGTGATGAACTTCTGGAGAGCAGCGTACTCGTCCAGACCCTCGTACTCGTCGCGGTGAGACTCCTGGGCGGGGTCGCCCTTCTCGACGTCTTTGCCGTGCTTGCCCATGGTGATGGGAATATTAAGGTATTATACTAAGTGGTAGGGGTCTCTGATGGTTCGTAGAGGCGCAAGTTGGATGCGTAGGGTGGAAGAGAGAAAGAATATCAGAGAGGAGGGGAGGATCCGCCGCTGCGGGAGGGGTTGCGACAGGAGCCAGGCGCAGCAGCACACTTGTACGCTCGATCTGGAGACGAGGGGACGAACAAGAGCGAGGAGCAAAATTTCTGGATGGCGCGACGGCAGCCTTCTTAAGGACAGTCGCGTGTGGGCGTGTTGGGCCCCGGAGAAACGCCCTTCCCAGGTGCGGCCCAGCTCCAGCGCCCACGGACCACCAGGCCAGGCAAGCATGCACCAGTGACGTCCCGGCGATTCTACCCTGGTCGGTGCCGTGCGTTCCGCCAGCGTTCGGCCGCTGGAGCAGGGCCGGGTCAGCCGCGCGATTTTTGGGCGTTACGTCAACCCCCAGCGAGACCGTGGGGTTTCGGAGATTGAAGCCATTGGACTGTCCAGCCCGATACGCGATGGCCATTCTACGAACTAGCTACTTTTCCCAGTTGCCACCCTGACCGTCTGTGTGTGTGCGGGCGGCCTGGCCTCGGCCGGGCTAGAGTCGCGCGGTGCTGTCCTGTCCCATTTCCTGGGGCAGCGTGCTTGAGGCGAAGGGCTCCCCTTGCGCTAGCGGCCTTTGGGCCTGGTGGGCGCCTGATGCGACCTGGGTGCGCGATTTGACGTATGGGGGCGCCTCGGCGAACCCTGACCTGGAGTCAAAGGCCGAAGGATCATCGGCACATCTCCTTCGCGCGCCGAAAGCCTCTCCACGCTCCCCATGGTTCAGCGCGCTAGCGTCGACAGCGAACGGCCGCCGCTGCGATCTGCAGGGTAGCTTCCAGCGGTGGAGCTGCCCGCGAGATGCGAGCAAGATGTGGGCCCTCACTGCCAGCCAATGGGCTCTGTGCCGTTATGTTTTTTGCACTTCCACAGCCGGGAGCGGCCAGGCGTGGGTGCGTGCCGCAATGCGAAATGCTGGGGCTGGAGGAGGTGGTGGAGGAGGTGCCCACTCAGCAGGCAAGGCCTGTGCTTACAATTTTTTTTTTATTTTTTTTCAATGCCTTTCTAACTATTCTACTGGTGAAAATGCCTCTGGGAGGCTTTGCAAAGGGCGGTGACGCTGGGTATAATAGGTGAGCCATGTGCAACGAGCGATAGGCACACGCTCAGACACCGCGCCTTTCTGCATGCGGCAAGCGACGCTCGCGGCCGGGGGGAGAGGACAGGCCGCCCCGGGATTGGAGCGCCGCGCTCCGGCTTCCATGCAGCCTTCGATGCAGGAGCCGCGGATCACAAACGGTCCAGCCTGTGCGCCGCGACGCTATCGCTGACATCCACTTTGTTGTCCGCCTCCAGTCTTGCGGCAGGGCCACCCTCCAGCTCCCTCGCACGCCTCGGCCGACCGACATTTTGGAGGCTCCAAGACACGTCGCTTCGGACCCTGCCACGCGAGCTGCTACGAACTAGAGAGCCTCACCGCGTTTCTCACCGTCCTCCTTTTCGGATCATCTGTTTTCGCGAAAGTCGCCAAACCTCAGCTCTCTCCAGACCTCCAGACTGCTCCTTCGGCCCGTCTCCTGCGATGCCGGCGCTGTGCCGTACCGCCCCCGCGTGCGCCTGCCTCGAGCCTCGCTTTCTCTCTTTGTCTCTCTCACTCACTCTCTAGGTACCTTCTGCTACCTACAATGTCGCACTTGGCATCCCTTCGCAACGATAGCTGCGGCAATCGCGCCTCGCGGCCGCGTCACGCTCACTGCCCGATGGCTCTCGTCGCAGCACTGGCCGATTACTGATATGTGACTCCCGTCTTGTCGATAACCCACCTGCCAAAGACCTACGTTTCATACTCATAGGCCATCCTTAGGTCATCCCTCGCCACCTATCTGTCGCAGGGCCCTCTTTTTACATCATCAATCGTGCGCTTCTCGTACCATGCTGTCTGTTTCTGAAGATTCTAGTGCAATCTTTGAAGCAATGTTGCCACTGTGTTTATTCCCTATCTCCGTCTACAGTGAATTATATAGCTTTCCTTCGGCTTCATTGTCCTGACTCACTTTCTGCATTTTTTTGAGCCTCATTCAGCCTCACTCTCACTCAGCCCCCACACACGTCCCGTCCGCACCCACCAGTCGCGACTCATTCCGCAGATCCAACATGGAGACCGTCAAGCAAACCGTTAACTCTGTCGTCAACTCCGTCACCGGTAAGGGCAAGACCGTCCTTGTGACCGGCGGCTCCGGCTTCCTCGCGGCCCATGTCCTCAACTCGTTCCTGGAGAGAGGCTACAACGTCCGGACCACTGTTCGCTCTGAGGCGACTGCCGAGAAGGTCAAGAAGACCCACGCCAAGTACCTCAGCCAGCTCTCTTTCGCCATCGTTGCGGACGTGTCTGCACCTGGCGCGCTCGACGAGGCCGTCAAGGACGTCGATGGCGTTATTCACACCGCGTCTCCCTTCGTTCTCGAGGTTAAGGACAACGTGAAGGACCTGCTCGACCCCGCCGTCAAGGGCACCACTGAGGTCCTTGAGGCTACCTACAAGTTCAACCCCAAGGTTAAGCGCGTTGTCATCACCTCGTCTTTCGCGGCCCTCATCGACCTCAGCAAGGGCACCTGGCCCGGTCACGTCTACAATGAGGCCGACTGGAACCCGGTTACCTGGGATGAAGCTGTTGCTGGCAACGGCGCGGTTGCCTACCTGGCCTCCAAGGCCTTTGCCGAGAAGGCCGCCTGGAAGTTTGTCGAGGAGAAGAAGCCCAACTTCACCGTCTCGACCATCTGCCCGCCCATGATCTACGGCCCCAACGCGCACTACGTTGACGACCTCTCGAAGCTCAACACTTCCTCTGCCGAGATTTACGGCTTCATCAAGGGCGACAAGACGGAGCCCGGCGAGGCCATGTTCCCCGCATTCGTCGACGTTAGGGACGTGGCTGAGGCGCACGCTCTCGCCTACGAGAAGGAGGAGGCTGCTGGCCAGCGCTACTTTGTCTCTTCCGACGTCTACAACAACCAGGCCGTCTGCGACGCTATCCGCAAGGCCTACCCCGAGCTCAACGACCGCGTGCCCAAGGGCGAGCCCGGCAAGCCTGTCGGCGAGTTCTGGCGCGTCGACCACAGCAAGGCTACTCGCGAGCTTGGCTTGCAGTTCCGCAACCTGGAGCAGTCCATTGTCGACACTGTACGCAGCCTGATTGACCTGGAGAAGGCGAACAAGAAGGCCTAGAGAGGTGATGGAATGAAAGCTGGGGGGAAAGCAGCGGTCGGTGACTGAGCGCACCATTCCCCGGATCGTCCGGCAGGCGCAGCGGTCTCCCCAGGAAGAACGGGCAGCGCACAGTCTCGCGCCCAATTCCACGATACGGTAGTAGCTTCATTTAATTAGATTTGCGCACCTCCCGATTAGATAGACGGGAGAGGCGGGACACGGATAGACGATTAGATAGCTAGTAGTATAATGAAAGACGGCATAGCGGCGTATGCGCGCGCGCCCCCCATCGGCAGCCCCCCCTTGAATGAAGATCTCCAGGATTTGATAAGCAAGCTCATGTATCAGGGCGACCGAGCGCTCGCGCGCTCCTTGGCGAAGGAGAGTCCTGGCTCCGTAACGGTTGCGCGCGCGCGCGGCGCGCGCATGTGCCCGCGCCCTGGTATGGGGGAAATTGCATTGAAGAGCGAGCCGGGCGTTTGCGGGCTGCTCGGATGGGGGAAATTGTATTTGCTGGATCCCCCCTGGCGAGCGCCACGCGAGGATTTGGGACTGCGGGATGGAGGTTGCGCAGGCGTAGGGCTGGTGATTATGACGTCGGTGTTGGTTGAGGTTGGTGTTGCAGATTATCGATGATGTCGTTGGCGGATGGGCGATGACGCCGGATCGTCGCGTATGTAATGGGTGTTGGTGCCTTGATGCCTTAGCTAAGACACGGCGAGATTGGTGTGCCCCTGATTGCGCGTTGTGTGTGTGTGTGTGTGTGTGTGTGTGTGTTGCTCTTGTTGTTGATGCTGTTGCTGTCTTCGGTAGGCTGTCGTCTGCTACCTAGCGCCCCTGTCGCGTAGTTGCCTGTTTGGGAAGGTGTGGGTGGCGGTGTCCTCCTTGCTGCCTGCCTCGTGTAGCTTAGTAGTAGGTGGATGCCTGCTGCTTACTTGCATAAGCCGATCCACTGTCCCTAGAGAGGGTGCTTCAATGTTCTTCCGTCCGCCCGACCGTCGATGTTCCTTGTCCTTGTCCTACGTGGTACGCATGTGCCCAGGTACCTACCGACTTTGGTCGAGCCGACTCGGGTCGGCCCGCCCGGATGAGCTGGAGTGGACTCGACGGGAGTGACGGCCTCGAGCGGACTCAACCTACTCTACTCTAGCTGGCAGCTGGTTGGTTGGTCCAGAGGTCTGCGTTGTTTAAGCTGGCTGACTACTCGGGTGGTCCGAGTGGCCTGGTGGCTATCTAGCTGTCTTCCTATCTTGACATCGTGCTTCACGCCTTCTCGTGGCTGCCGGACTGGGCGGAACGGAACGAGACGGATGTGACAGATCGGGCTAGGGAGGAGGCTGGGAGGCTGGGCTTTTACTGGGTGCTGAAGCCGAGAAGGATGGGGGTGGTGTGGAGATAATCGCGCTGACAGATGGGGTGGGGGGGTCAACTCTTAGACAATACCACACAGCACGGCAGCAGCAGCAGCAGAAGAAGAAAGAAGCACTATGGGAGATATCGTATGGACACACGTCAGATGCCGGGCGTCTAGCACACCGCGCGTCTGGTGTCTGTCTACAATCTGCCGGTCTCAGCCCGTCAGCCTTACGAGAGAGTCAGAGGGTGATGAGATGGAGGTCGCAAATGCCGCAGTCGGCGACCGAGCATGCCGCGAAGTACCGCGCCGCGTGGTTGCAGGGCTTAGGGCTCTTGGCTCCTCCCCTGGCGCCCGTTTCGCAGCCGCAGTGTTTTTTCTCGCAGTCGCTCGCCTTAACTCGGCCTCGCATTGCAGGTGCGCGAGCCGGTGCCGTCGGATGCGAGGCGCGGGAGTAGTCTCGGGAATTGCGGGTGTTGCGGATTATGGGTAGGGATGATGGGTAACGTGACTCGCTGCTGCCAATCCAATGCGAAAATGGAGCTTGCCGGCGCGTCCTACATACGTCCTAGCAGAGTTGCAGGCTTAGGCGACGCGCTATTATCGTGTGCCTGTCGCTACATACTGCTTGCAGTTAGAGGAGCATTGGAAGCTGTCTATCTCAATCGCGTCGCCGAGAATCGAGACTCTCGAGCTCGGAGCAGCAGTGCCAGCAATTACATTTCTCATCTCGCCGTTAGGGCGCTCAGGCAGTGATTTCCCTCACATCCAGATAGGAGGGAGGATCGTGGCGATAGGGGGGACCAACTCTCGTGATGTGCGCTGGCGGGCGGCCAGGCCAAAGCCAAGGGGAGCACGGTTGGACCGAGGTGGGAATCAAATTAATTAAAAAACGAACGGACGCAGACACACAGACTGGCAGAAAACGCTGCGACCAAGCCAGCCTTACCGCCGCAGCGGCAAAAAAGGAAAAAAGCAAAATACGAGGAGTGCATTGCGCGCGCCCTGCGTATCGTCACGACTCACGAGCCGTCCCTGAGCCCTCCCTATCGCGACCGGTCTTGTTGTTGCGTGTGCTGGCGGCGCAGGGGCGCGCGCGCCGAACGCATATTGCCTTTGCGCGTCGCCGCAAACTTGCCAACACTGCAATATGCAACGATAGGGGCCCGGACGTCTTTCGGGTCTGCGCGATTACCCGGTCGCTTGGGCTGGCTGGTTGGTCTGCCTGAGGCTCTTGATGCCGCCACCATCGTCACCCATCAACGCGCCAATAATCTCCCGCTCGTGTCTTGCGACGCAGCAAAAAAAAAAAGTCGAAAGCCGGCAGATGCGAACGAGCAAATAAAAAGCTTGATGCGAGCCAAGCACGCGTGTGATGCCCCGATGCGATCTGAGCCTGACTGACTCTCTTCGCGGCACCATCCCGCCTCCCGTTCCAAACTTTCAAACGCCGACGACGACAGAAGGCAAAGAGGAAAAAAAAATTCCTGAACGATAAGAAAACAAGAAGGAAAAAAAAAATCTTACATGCCCAGCTGATCATCCAAGATTCGAGACCTGGTCGTCTGCCGCCCGGTACCGTTGTTTGCTTCCCCGCACTAGAAGAGG
>NW_022983662.1:0-12756 GCF_010093885.1 Aplosporella prunicola CBS 121167 | reverse complement strand
CGCCCGCCCACGGCAGGCGCCGATATTGCCTAATTTGGCTGTCGAATTTGGTAAAAAGGACAGCCAAATAGGGTAGGCGCCGTTGGGGTGCAACACGATGGGGTAAAAGAAGGTGAGAGCATCAATAATGGCTGTAGTAGCCATTGCTTGCCACTGTAAAAGTGTTCGTCGGGACTAGCGTGGAGAAGTGTCTGGAGGAGCGTGTCTGCAGATTAAAGCCAAGTAGCCTGCGGGGAAAGACCGACCCCGCTTAGTTGTTGGAAAGATGAGCTCGGTGGGCAGGCGGCACAGCGACATTGTACCCCGCACTGCCCCTCCAAACAAGTCGATCGCCAGCGCAAATCTCACTCCTCTCTCTCATGGCGCATCCAGTCAGCGTGAGTAAAGACGTTGTGCAGTTGCTAACGCAATGCACACAGGTTGGGCTCATTGTCGTGCAACATCCCCGCCCTGAAACTCCACACCTTGTCCACCGGTCGCACCCCAAAACTTCGCCGCAGCCTCACACACACGGAACCGAGCCAGCGACACACAACTCGGCCGTCGGCGTATGCATGGGGTTGGTGTGATGCAATATCTCCATACACCACCGGGTCAAAAGCGTTGGTTGCGGACACTTTGGCTTGCGAAGAGGACTCCGGTACAAGGCTACGGCTGGAATATTGACGTCTAGCACGTCAAGCAAGCCTTATGCAAACTCCAACGATCGAGGCTCCAGCTTGGCTCCTGCTGTGTCTCCGCGCGAGCAAAGACGCGATGGAAAGCATAGTCTTTGCTCCTATCTCCTTGTCTTTGGTCGCATTGGAGGTCGTCTCACCGACTTAAATGCCTTGGTAGACACCAAACTGACACCTTTACTATAGAAGGAGCGTAGCAGTTTAGATGAAGCCTTATTGAATGGATATGAATTCTCATGCCTTTAGCCTATCGCCTTCGTAGACAATGTCTTTTGACTTTCCGCCACAGAGATCGTATGCAAAGCTTCCTTGAGCTTTTCGGCGAGCGTAGTCGCTTTTTTCTAAATAACGAAGGGCATCGTCCATATACCCGCTCTCTAGTTTATATCGCGAGAGGTCTTTGATTCGGAAGATGTAGACGCTAGGCTTATTAGCCAAAGTTGAGTGTCTCCTTATCTATAGTTAGTATTCCATCACTGGGCCTACTATATTGTAATCTTACGGTAATGTCTTAAACACGGAGCCGGTACGGCTTCCGTAAAAACATCTAGGCAGAGACTTCTTTCCTTACACAACTATCGGCTTGTCGAACCTGCTTGTTTTATTCTATAGCTTTTCGTTATTCCTTTCTTAACGTAGAGAGCTCTGGCATGATATCTCCGGACAAAGTTTAGGAAAAAGTGGAAATAATTAGCGGGCGATGACAGCGGTGACGCTATGTAGATGTTACCATGTTCTGCGCGCTACTGTAGGCTCAAGTTCCCTACTTCACCATTATAATCTTGATAGAAACGTCTCCACCTTATAGATTAACTCGGACCTACCTGTCGACTTCCTTGCGGGCGTAAACGCCTTAGCTACTGCCGCCGGCATTTGCGCTTAACCCCGCTGCCGCGCTGGCGGAGGGTAGTAAAAGTTATTCCCCTAAAACCTACTACCAGCGACTACTGCACACCGGTTCGGCCAGCGGGGAGACCAAAATCATTATCATAGGTATAATTATGCGTGAGGGCCGGAAGCATGCGGGCGTCGCTGTTCCAGAAGGCGCAGGCTCCGGCTGCGTGGGCGCTCAAGTCGGCGAATGTATTGAGTACGAGCTTGCAGCAGCCGTCACTTGTTGACGTGCTCAAATACCTCACGTCTCAAGCCGTTCATCGCCACTCCGCGGCCCCAACAGAGGCGTCTATGGCATCGGCATGCTTTAAGTTCAAAACCGCTAGCTCAGTGGATGATTGGATTGCCATATTGGCCTCTGTGATTCCCTGTGTACCGGTGATCTACTTTGTAATCGACGTGGAGGTCGTTCGTCCCGCTGTCAGGGGGGTCTCAGCGTCGTTCTGGCCTAATGCATTCCTTAGGATCTTTAAAGAATTGGAAAAGAGGGGAATAAAAACGTTAGTAAAGGTTGCGTTAGTGAGTAAGGGACTTGCGGCGGTTATTGAGGATAACTGTGGCTTAGTATAAGGTCCTCGTTACTGGATCTCTACTATACCGGTGCCGTCAACAGGTGCCTCTATGGCGGGGGCAAGACGCAGGGTTGAAAGAGGGGCGGGAAGCGGGGTATTTACACGAGGATATGGTAGTTCTGGTCGTAAGGTCTTGGGGATACGGATTCGGTGAACTTTGGAGTATAACACTAAATGCTTTTGTCCATGAAAATGTGAAGGCTGGCTGTCATCAACCGAAAGCGTGGTTTGTTGGGATGCTGAAACGCCGGGTCGCACTACCGCGCTGGCAGTGCAGGCTCCACGGCTAACACTGATAACTACAATGGGCACACATCATATTTCCGCACTGTTTAGAGCTTCGCACGTAAATCATAAAGCGAAACTTTAAGAGGGTTCTATATCCGTTACATCTATTCGTTGGGCTTCCTCCACCAAGTATGCACATTGCAACTCAACGCAATTCGAAAGTGCTCTCTCTCGTACACTGCCGAAATAGTAATGGAGTTAAGCGCACAACTCGAACAAAAACTCAAACCAAAAAGGTACGAGTCAGGCCAACCAATCGTCCTGTCGTACCGCAGGTCTGACGTGAGGCGAGCAGCGACGACATGTCTTCCCAACACCACCGGGATCTGCACCAACCTGCTTTCCTCTAGCGAAGTGACCGACTCTCTCATCATCTGTTATCTCGTCCTCCCCTGTCGATGGATCACCGCCCTCGGCGCATACAACCGCCGACCGCGCGTCCTCTGCCGTGCAATGCTGCTGCAACCAAGTCTCTACGACGGATCACAACTACGAGTGGATGCAAGAGCGGAGCACGAAACAGGGTAAGTAGTTGGTACGTATTCCCGCGATTCGTAGCCTCGCAGTGCGCTCTACTTCACGCCCCCACGTCACGATAGTGCTGCGCGCTTACTCTCCCCAATCGCACCAATCGCGTGTCCATTCAGGCGCGACGACTTGCAGACTGCGCCGCGGCTAATCCATGCTACCCCTCTTTGATCTACCAATCTGATAGCCACGCAATGTACTTTCTGTACAACAAGTGCAATACGGTCGCGGGACATAATCCCAATGTATGGCCGTACATGCGGCACGAAAACCAACTCACCATGCATATGCAACCCCTGCCCAACATCGCGCTCGATGAGAACGGATTCCGCCAGAAATAACAATTATGTTTGCATGCTGTCGGTTAGCTAACATAAATAATTGAAAGCTTTTGTTTCTATAGTTCAAAGCACTTCTCCATACAATCAACCAAACTTTCTTCCAGTTCCATTTCCACAAGCAGTTTTCTCGGCTACTTCCCGGGGGCTTACCCATTGCTTTATGGGAAACGGTATAATATGGATTGGACCAGTCGGTACAGATCGTAAGTTTATCTGTAGACAAGCATTGTTTAGGCGTAGCTCATGCCTCCCACCAGGCCATATGCATCGCCAATAGTCAGCATAAAAACAAGCTCGGAAGAGACGGTCACTGTCCACTTGGATTTGTTTCGCAAACGCATGAGCCGACACACATCGCCTCTACCTGATCTCGCACATACGTTTCGCGAGCTAGATTTATCGGAGCTTGGTCAAAACGTCGTCCACGTCATTGTCCATTTCCTGTACTCCGGCCAATACGGGTCAGCACTTGACGCATATTGGCGTTTCAACCCCGAGGTCTATTTGGAAGCCTTGCGCGTGTACGGAGCAGCGCTGCGGTTCAGGATTGATAACCTTGTTCCTCTAGCCCAAGAGCAATGCGAACGCCTTGTAGAAGAAATGGATATCCTCGAAGCCCTGAAGGTCGCTAAGGGAGTACTACCTGACCTGCCGGTCAAAGACACTTGGTTGTCTGAACATATCAACGGGCTGCTTTGCAAAGCTATTCAGACCGGTAGAATCCACGGGGGGGACATGAAGGCCCTGTTCGAAGACGTCAATCCGTTCTGCTGGACCATCTTCCAGTTGCTCGCGAAGCAATTCGAAAACCGCGATGAGCAGCTAGCAGAGGCAAAGGAAAAGATCAGTGAACTGGAGAGAGCATTGATGGCAAAACAGGCAGAGGAGACTTTCTCACATTTGGAGTTTTCACGGTCGGAAATTTCAGGCTCACCTTTGACCCCGGAATACGCAACCTCGAAGCTGAAACAAGACAATCTACAGCGAGAGCCTTCCGAACAGGATAATCCAGAAGACAAGGCGGTAGTGGACGACTTCGAGCATGCACCGGAGGCCGAACCAACGCCTATAGTAGGGCTAGACTCGGGGAAACCAGCAGATCCAGAGTGTGAGTCAGAACCAGTGGCGGAAGATCCAGCAGAGCAGGAGCGGGAGCCTGAACCAAAGGAGGCTACAGTAGAGTACGAGTGGGAACAGGCAACAGTAGAGGAAGTCCCTAAAGAGCAGTAGTGTGAAGGAGAACCAGTAGAGGAAGCTACGGCAGAGCAGGAGTGGGAACCGGCAACAGAAGATAAGCCTGAACGAGACGTGGAACCGGAGCCAGTGTTGCCTTTACTAAAGATACTAGCGGAAGTAACACCAGTCGCCTCTCCGAAGGAGGATTATTCCACAGCAAACGGCTACGAGTCCCCGTTACCTACACACAAAAAAGTATACAAAGGTCTAAGGCGTAAGAAAAGCTCAAAGCGATAAAGTTAGCTTGAGCACATTGCTATCCGCCGTTTCCCGAGCAAGGAACTGACTGCTTCCTTTATTAAACACGCACGGCAAAGAGGGCACGCTTGGGTAGATCGGGCTTATTAATGGCAACAGATTATTTTCTGCATTCCTTTATAAAGAGCGAGGAGGGGTTTTGTGTTTTTAATTACGTCTATTCGTACGTTTGGCTTAGCGGATGTTTTACCTTCCCTAGTAACGAAATAGAACCTGTAGTGTAGCGTTTAGCAGCTTCTCCTAGATTACATGGACCATTATGCTCACAAGGTAAGAAGTAACGAAAGTGTTATACGAGCAGCCGTAACTAAATCCGGATATAAAAGAAACCTCTATGTGCCTCGTTCGATCCCAGCCAATCCGCCAACACAGTTTATTTCTCCAGCCCACCTCAGCCGAGCAAGCTCCATGATAAATTAACCGAAAAAACGTCACTCTGCGTACCTAATTCTCCTTCAACCCTTCCAACACGACCCACCGTGCTAAATCCCTCGTAGCCAACGCGTCCTCCAGGCTGTCATGCCCGCTCTTACCCGCCTTCTGGATCTCGCGGCCAAGCTTTGCCTTTGCTAGCGATTTCAGCGACATGGGGCTGCTTCCCCTCGGGAGTTTCTTCTTTTGCGGCTGTGCACCGGTGGGTGGAGTTTGATCGGCGGTGGGGGGAACGGACTGTTCCGTTGTTGAGTCGCTCTCGGTCTTCTTCCCTTCTTCTTTCTCTTCTTCTTCTTTCGCCGCTGGGCGCAGTGCCTCTAGCAAAAATGTGTCCACTACAACACGATGCATCCACCGCAGCGCCTTCAAGTCGTTGTTCGCCGAGTGCCCAACCACTACCGTCTCGGGCCCCACGAACCGCCACACGGCGTCGCGCGCGCTGTCGCGGCCGAAAAGGCACGTCCGCTCCGGCCTCGCCTTCCTCAGCGCATTCCACGTGACGCCGGAAAACCTGGTCCTGAGCTCGAGCATAGGGACGTCTGGAAACACGAGGCTATCCACCAACACCTCGTCGGTGAAGTAATCGATCAGCGTGACACGAATCAGCTCAGAGTCGCCGCTCATGGCAGTGCCCATCTCGCAGTCGATGGCGACGGCGGGGCGGGCTGTGGTGGCGTGCAGGCCCGCGTGCGGTCGAGTGGCGTGGTACTGCCACTCGCGATGCATCTGGCCCGGCGGGTACTCGGCCGCGACGTGGTTTTCGGCGCCGGAGCAGGGCGAGCCGGCCGGCGGCTTGCTGCAACAGGACCACATCTTCCTGCGGCTGCGCGTGCTGCCTACGGGTGTGTATACGGCGACGAGGGCGCCGGCGTGGAAGCGGCAGCGGAGGACGGGCGCTGCTGTGGCTGGTTCCTCGGGACGCTCTTCTGCTGCGCCGCTTTGTTGGCCTGGGGACGGGCTTAGCTCGATTGCTGGGTTTTCCGCTGCGTCGCCGTCATGTTCTTGTGGTTTCGGCTTGGAAGGCAGCTTGTTCCTGCGCTTAAGGAGGCTGCCCATGGCTTCGTGCGCGCGTGTGTGTTTTAGTGAGGGGTACAAGCATGCCCGCCCGCCTCATGTTTGCTTACTTTTGCCGCAGCCGGCACAGCGCTTTTGCCGCTCGAGGTCTTCTTCCGTGAGAGTGTCGAGCACGTATCCTTGCTCTTGCAGCTTATCGCACGGGATTACGAGGGCTTGTAGCGCGGCCAGGTGGATAGGGTCTGGGTCTGGGTCTGGGTAGGGAGCGCTGCTGTCGTCGCTTAGGGTGAGAGAGGTAGCCATGTACTCGTGGATGCTAGGCTGCATTGTGTATTCCGCTGGGGAAGTGTAGACCGGCTTGGTGAATGCTATGGCTCTCGCGGCATTGTTGATCGTCGTCGCGGTGCGCTTTTCGTTGACGCCTTCGAGAACCGATAATTGTCGAGGGGGGAGAAGTGACATTGATGACCTTTGCGGCTGTTTCCCTCTTTTGCCTTTTGCTTTTGAGTGGGGACCTTTGGGTGCATCAGCTTTCTGGTTGTATCCCTTGGTTGATGCTGGACTTTCAAGTCCCGCTTTGTTTGCCGCTGTGGCCTTATTTTTCTTCGCCATGTCGCCTGGAATCCCCTGAAAGAACAATGGAAAGAAGCTATCTTATGCTTCTTTGTTGGTGTTCGCTATGTAAGTCCGTAACAAGCTTTAACTAAGTCGAATGGCGACACAACGCGGCTGTTAAGCGCTGCTGTGCCGCGCCACGTCAACCGAGAGCGCTTACAGCACATCCTTACATGAAGCATAAGGATTTGCAAGCATTTTCGTGCAGGCTATCTCTTCGGCTGGTAGTTGCTCCGGCGCCCTTGCATATGAAATCCTACCACGGACGTGCCTAACCAGTAAAGGGAAACTTTACCTCAACTCGGGTATTCGGTTCGCCGATTGCATTCTTGAAACAATACACCGCCACCAAGACGCGCAAGAGGAAAGTGCTCGAGCTATCTTTAGATCATGTCGTCTTGCTGCGGCACAGCAACCCAGTGTTTTAAGGGCGCAACCTACTGTCGTTCTTCCACTCTGCAGCTCTTTGCACTAGACGAAATGACTGACGCAAGCTTTGAAAAGCCAACCCTGAGCCGGGAGACTTTGGAACAACAAAACATCTTCTTCGACGAGGACTTCTATCAAGATGCCGACGAGGAAGAGGACGTCGGCGACGGCAGGATTTCATATTATGATTTGCCACAGCACGTCAACACCGTTAGGCAAGCGCTGCTGAATTTTGAAGGCAGGATACCCGATTGCTGGAGCCCCCACTTCGACCATGATTCACTACCCGCCGACTACTTCCAACCACCAACCCCCGCCATTGAAAAACCTGACGTCGAAGGAATTACGTTTGAAACATGCAAGGATCTGATGAAACAAGTCGAAGAGAAAAGGACGGCATGGTCTGAGGCTGATTGGGTACACTTTCTCCGGAGTCGTCTTTTCAAATCATACGAAGATGCGTATCCCAACAGAACAAAGTTCAAGTAAGCTGCTCGCCACTTCGCGTGGTTCCATTCACTGTCCTATACTAATAAAGATATACAGTAATTTGTTCGATCGTTGGTCTTCGTATGTTCTTAGTGATTATGTAGGCTGATAAAGTAAAGCTAACAGAAAAATGCAGGGGCCAAAACATATGCTGGGAGGAGTTGCGAGAACGGCCTCACTTCGATCCGTATTTAACGTTTCCCACTGCACCCAAGCCAGATCTGACATTTGGCTTCCCCGTTATTGATTCCAGCGACCGACTGCCGAACGGATTTGCACAAGAAACATCCGTCCAGAACTTCTCCGAGAAGATTCTATCGGATCTAATTGGTGCAGGCGTCATCCCGACGGTCACTACTGGCCTGCGAATCAAATGCAACAGAGGCAGCCGCAAGATGTTCGATGCTGACAATTTATGTTTTCCGTGGGCAGTTTTCGAATCAAAACGTTCTGGTCTCGGTAGTTCTGGGAGAGAACGTTGCTACTGCCAGGCAGCAAATGCCAGTTCCGCGGCTCTTACCCTACTGGAAGGCCTCTTTCGAAAGACATATGGCCAATTGCCTAACGACCTCGGCCCAATCATTGCATTTACAAACACTGGTGCAGCCTTTAGGGTGTGGTTGACTTTCCAGACAAAATATGGCAAACACGTACGTATTTGCTTTTGGTCGCAAAAGAAATTTGGGTAACTGTTTTAGTAGATGATGGTGTGTATATGGGAGAGCTCTCTTGACTGTATATGGGGAATCTTATCAACCTCCATCATCATTGCGAACATGCACATCTGGGCATCACGTGTTCTCAAATCAAGGATTTCCGCTTGCATCAGCGAGTTTCGACGAAAGCGCCATGTAGGATAGCTACCGAGAAAGAATTCGTCACCTTGGGACCGCCAACTGACTCCAAAGTTCCAGACGAGGATGAATTCTTACCAAGGAGCCTCAGCGCAAAGTCCAGCTGGAAAGAGTTCAAAAACATGCCCGCCAAAGTTCCAGTCCGGCAAGAGGTGGCAGGATGGAAATTCCAGCCTAGAAACAAACCTCGCGATCAGGAGCCGGTCTGTTCCGCAAAAAACTACACATAAGCCTTTGTCTACGGAGGACAGCTCTAAGGGCTCTCCAAGTCCTTCCCCTTCGCAGAGGCGCAATAGAGTCGGGAGCTTTTCGAGCAGTCACACTTATCACGCCTACCAAAGTGGCAGAGAACGCACCAACTTGTATACACAAGATGAAGAACCAAGCTCAGATACCGCTGATGAGGATCATCAGTCTTCCTCAGAGGAGGAAGACCACTCAGAGTGTTTACAAAATAGCGGAGATGACGAGCAAAACTCGGATTACTCCGACGAGGATTGCCAGGGCTCGACGAGAGAAGAAGAATACTCAGAGCATTCACAAGACAGCGTAGATGACAAGTCTCTGTCTTCATCAAGCGTAAGTAACGGCTATCTAGAGTTACCATTAGACGTCGAAGGAAGCCGTCGGAAGTTCGCATCTAATGTTCATCTCAAACAGGAATGTATCGACTACAGGAAAGCAGCAGCGCTTTCGAACCTCAAGGGATCTAAGTTGGTAGAGCTCGAGACTTTCCGATCGATTATTCGACGACTCAATGATCTGGAGCTCTATGAGATCAATATGCGGTCCGAAGGGCTCTGGAAATCCCCAGAAATTATGCCCACACTAAGCAGAGTTACCTCTCTTATAGAGATGCTCGGCCTAGGCGAAACGACAACTGCAGAGAACTTGGTAGAGGGTAGAGTTTGGGGTTTCATTCGCGAATCTATCAAAGCTTGTTATACCCATGAGGATCGGAAGAAGGCGAGGAAGATTCTCTTATACCTGTTGCGCTGTGTGGATGGTCAGACAGGAATAGAGCTTTTGGGGGAAAACATTGATGATGAAGAGCTAGAAGCTTTAAAAGGACAGGCGTTCGAGATGGAAATGCGGCTTAATGATCTAGAACACGCAGAAGATTAGGAATGCTAGTAGCTTCGTTGACTATAGTTTTGATATAGTATCCAAATAGTCGTTCTTATACGTCAAGTAATACTAACTAGCTGGCTACCTGCTTCGAGCCGCGATCGCTGCTGGCTCGGACGGTGGCTCCATTAGTGGTGTAATAATAAATATAGGTGGTTAGTCTGCTAAAGAAGTTACATTATTGCCTTTTATAATTAGTATCTGAATACCTACGGTTCCTCTAGCGAATACTGCGTACCTTTCTTATTATTATATCTTGCCTTAAGTGGACCGCTTCTTTAGATGTTATCGGCGGTAAAATACAATTATAAGTATTATTAGAGATAATTTTTAATATATAGTATATTACTATAAACCGACCGTAACCCTTCGTTAAAGATGTTGTTATAGGAGTTTTGTACTCGGAAACATTTCGCCGGCTCGTCGTATTGGGTGGAGGCTGTGTGGTTAAAGAGGGCGATGGCGCCTAGGAGGGTCGTGGGAATATACATGACTGAAATGGTAAGATGTAAAGCGATGCGTTATGTAAAGTGTTACTATAAGTTAAGCGGAGAGTATGCTAAATTTTTACTTCGTCTCGTAATAAACATTCTATAAATACCTTATATATACGAGTGCATCGCTCTATATTACTTTCTATAACCTAATATCGAAAGAGAGCCTATCGGTTTAGATGTATATGTAGACTAATTGCATATCGAAATTAAGGTAGTACACTCTAGAGTATTCTAAAAAGTCTTCTTGAACCTTATATAGAAAACTTTTTTCTAATTACTATTATATTGCTGACCGAAAAAACTAGTAGAGGTTAGGGGTATATACGGCAATTTTAGAAAGTATAGCGTAAAAGAGGCGATTTATTAGATATCCCGGCTAGGCTTAAGCCCTGTCTTACTTTGAGCGAACGTATATCTAAGCCTAGGTCTATTTACTTCTATACCGTAAGACTGCCTATGAGATAGCGTTAATAGATCTATAATTTAGTCTATATTTTCGTATTGTGTTACGTTATTATGCCTAGTAATACTTTAAGACATTGTTGCATATAGTGATGCACTGTGGGTTCTTCGTTACGTATTACCTAAGGCTATGGCCGCCGAGCAAACAACTTGCGCGTCGAGACGTGCGCATGAGATTATCACGAAGTGGATGTTTATAACGTCGGAGGTAAGGGCGAGAAGTAGCGGACTTTGTATAAGAATATAAAGATGATGATTTAGCTGCTTCTAGATTATCTCTAAAATTATCTTGTAGTTTCCGTTTAATCTTTTCTATTCCTTATATCCTATGATTGTCCTTTTCCTTTCATGTGACAACATCCCTATCTTTTGTACAAAATATAGTTGCATTACTACTATTACCATGTCTCCATCATTGTTCGGATCCCAAACGGATCTTCACTAAAGAGGATTGGATGCAATAGAACTAAAGCCACGGGCTTTTACCTATCTATTTGCCTGCTTTAAGATACTCGACTTTTATCAAAGCGTCATTAATCCGCTGCTTCGTTCCCGCATCAGTAGAGTAATACGCAGATAGGCGCTGCTTCCAGTGATCCCAAATTCTACGATTAAACTCCGGCTCTCTGCCGGGAAAGAGCTTCCCCATATGTCGTTCTTTCTGGACATTATCCCATAAGCTTTTTCCTGCATAGATATACCACAAGCATGCCGCCCGTACTGCAGCATCTGTAGGCGATGTTGTGTTTTTCCAGGGCCCAAACGCATCGCGCAGAGCAAACCAAGCCCAGAGAGAGAAATCAGCGTGCTTGGACACAGCAGTAAGCTGCGCGAAGAATTTTGTCATATTCTCCCAACGCGTATCTTCTGCGGGCGTGTTCGTGCTGTCTAGAGGGTCTGCCAAAAACGTTAACGTAAGGTTCCTTTTTTCCTTGCTCAAGCGAAGTGCTTACTGTGTGCTCCCAGTTTGTCCACAAAATTTGGGCCGAAGGTAGGGAGATCTGTCCAGACGAGATCGCCATCATATCATAATTGCTCGCCCGTAGCAGGGTCCCTGACCGTGCATTTGCGGAGCTCTAGCACGAGCGATACGAGCTTTGGCTGCTGCTCTGGTGTTGTGCGCATGACTACTTCCAGAAGGCAATCTCCGGTGATTGTGAGTTGGCTTCCAACGACCGGTGGGCTTTTTAACAACGCAGCTGTAGTGAGGCTCTGAATCTGCTGTGTAGAAGTTTTGGCGGAGGCGTTAGGCTGCTTGACTAGCTGATTAATAATTGCGAACTCTTTGTGCGTTTCCAGCTCGGTAGCCAGGGATGCACGCGCAGTGCGGCGCGCTTCTCGTTCTCTTGGATTCATTGGAGTGGTTTTCTGTGCGGTTGTTGATAAGGGGAGTTGCTGCTTAATTTATATTAGAATAATGGGTCGATAACGTTACTGGGGCTATGCTGAAGCGATGAGGCGGTGCTAAGCTCGCGGTAAGTGACCGTTGTTGACCATTAACCCCACCAACTGCGCTATGTATGCCAGCGTGCTGCAGACTAGCAGCCCTCACGCCCCACGTATACGCTTATTATTAAATCATATTCGCGACGAAGTCTCCAAGCAAATTAGCCGCTTTGTTGTAGTGCTCTTACGATTCTCTTCGACCTGCCTGTGAGCCAGGCTAATCATGAAGTAGAGCTAGTACTATGCGAACAGCCGTATTTTCGCTACCTAAGTCGCTTTGCTGTGTAGAAAGAGATGCGCCACGGTGTGATGTATATATTTACTGTCAGTTTTAGTGCTTGAACGCAGACATCATGGGCGATTGATTGTATTTGGCGTGGAAAGAAGGGCCAGTGCTGATAGTATTAGGGGGAATGTAGTTTCCCTTGTCACTTAATAGCGAAACTTATACACAAAGCCTCCGCTTAGCGGCAACTTCTTTTGTAAAATTAAGTGTTGTGTTATGCTCTGTTTTGTGAAAAGGCTGTTTCGATTACATTTACAAACGATCAGCTATGAAAGGGGAATTCGATTTTTTTTTTTTTTTTTTTTTTTTT
>NW_022983661.1:0-12903 GCF_010093885.1 Aplosporella prunicola CBS 121167 | reverse complement strand
TTTTTGGTGTGACGGGCTGCCATTTCCGGGATCTACTAGACTGAGACTACCTTTGACATGGGGGACTAGCTTGCCTCGTATGCCATCGCCGTGGCCTATACTACACAATAACGATTGGTCTGAAACGAACAATAAAAGAAAAAGAGAAAGAAAAAACACATCCCGACGTGCCTAAAGCGTGCGTGCACGAGACCTTGTCTAAATGGGAAAAAGGCATCAAAAAGGGAGAAGTGGGATTGGCAGAGCCGCTCGCCACCACCACCTCCACCTCTATCCAACGCTACGGTCCGACCAGTGCAGCCATCGAAGAGGGGGCCCACAGATGTCGGTAAGGGTAATAGAGAAAACGACCAAGTGCCGATTTCGATCGTTGACCGGTATCCAACGCCGTGTAAATGCAAGCGGATAAGAAAAATTGTGGGATGAAGACAACAGCGAAAGAAGACGGAAGATAATAAAAAAGTAAAGCCCCTACTATAAAAAATAAACGCCAATACTGTCGCGAGCTCGAGCTCGAGCTCGATGAACGCCAGTGAAGCCATGCAAAATGGTATAAAGCGTGGTTGAGGAAATCCAAGTCGAGCGGTCGCCGCCATTGAGAACCATGAACGATTGGGCCGAACTCTGCCGTCTTGCTTCCTTACTCGTCAGGCCACCTCCGCCCCCTCCCAAACCACCTCCCCTCCTCGCGCCCATGACTCGATGCGCCTAAAGCCTCGCCCGTCATTTGTCGCGTCTTTACGTTGCTGGTTGACGGCGGACAGTGATGCGGGGGCTGGAATCATTTTTTGTTTCGCCCAACGCCGATCGGACAAACCTCCCTCTCCCCCAAAAGTGACTCCTGTGTTTGGTTGTGTGTTTGTGTGTGGGTGCTCTGACTGCTCTTGCCGTCGCCCGTCTCTCTCTGTTTCCCAGCCGCCGCTACCGGCATCTCATCGTTCCCTCTCTCTCTATCCGAGATTCTTGGTCTTTCCTTTTTATTCGCGCACGCGTTTCATAAGTGGCACGGTCATTACTGCACGTGCAGATAATCATCTGTCGCGTTCAAGGTGGCGGCGCTAGAGAAGCTCCGGCCATCACGACCCGTGGGGCGGACCGGCCGTGGCGTGGCAGCCGCGCTCGTGGCGCTTCATGTTGCTGCGGACGCTGAAGGCCTTGCCACAGCCGGCGTGCGGGCACTTGAAGGGCTTCTCGCCCGTGTGGCTGTGGCTGTGGATGCGAAGGCTGCTGGGCCGCGAAAAGGCCTTGTTGCAGGTCGAGCAGATGTAACGGTCCTGCGACTGGGGGAAGGCGGCGGCGCTCGAGGCGCTGATGTAGTGGTGGTGCTGCCAGGGGTTCGGCTGGCCCGTGGCCGATACCGGCACCGACACGGGGACGGGCGGCGGCGGGAAGTTGGAGGGCAGCGGCCGCTGCTGGTACAGGTGGGCGGAGCCGTAGACTTGGCTCTCGGGCGAGTAGTAGGAGCCGACCGAGTGGGCGCCCGGCGACGAGGCGTAGGGCGACGTGGCGTAGGGAGAGGTCGTGTAAGAGGGCGGCTGCGACGGCACCGATGGTCGCTGGCGCATGGGAGCCGACGCCATTTGCTGGCGTTGCGCGTGGGGCTCCATGTTGTTGAGCGACTGGCCGAGATAGTAGGGCGTCTGCTGGGAGACGGACGAGGGGGTTGATTGGGCGGAAGGAGACTGGTTCCCGTCAATGACGGAGTCCGGCCGCATGGGAGGCGTTGGCGGCAAAGTCATTCTGGGGTGGCTCACGATCGTGGGGGCGAAAGCTTGCGGAGGAGCCTGGTTCGGTTGGTGGTCAGGTTGCAGGACGAGGGCGGCTTGCTGCTGTTGCTGCTGCTGCTGCTGCACTTGTTGTTGTTGTTGTTGTTGTTGTTGCTGCTGCTGCTGTTGCTGCTGGCTCGGAGAAGCCTGCTGGGATTGCGACCCTGAAGATGCGTTTGTTAATTTCCGCGCGTTCGCAGGGCGGGGCAGGCGCGGGAACGCCCGGAATTCACACAACTCACCAGGCTCCTGAGCAGGGCGGTCGCCGTCGGCGATGCCCAGCAGGCTGGAAATCGAGGGCAGCGAGGGCTTGTTGGCCAGCTCTTCGACGGGCGGCGAGGGCGGCGACTGGGGCTGGCTGGGGTAAGGGTGGTGCTTGAGGTGGTGCGGGTGCTGCTGTTGTTGTTGTTGTTGTTGTTGTTGTTGTTGTTGCGGGTAGTAGTAGTGGATGTCCTGGGGCTGGGGCGCGTAGGCGCGCTGGCTCTGGTGGAGGTGGTGTTGGTGCTGCTGGCGATAGTAGTCGTGCGTCTCTCGACGGTCGTCCCGGGCGGCGGCGGTCACCATACTCGACAGCTGCATCGCTCGGCGGGCAGGCTGGGGGTCGCAATATGTAGGGAGTGGTGGGATTGAGAGGAATGGAGGACAAGTAGTGAGCAGCGACACCGTCCGGCGATGACGGTTGGGCTGGCTGGGCTGAGGGAGCGCGGCTTGGGCCAGGGCGGGCATTCAAGTAGTAGACCTCTTGACCTGCCAACAGGGTGGGTCAGACAGCGAGACCCTGGCCTCTGGGATGCTGGCTCCACCGTTGACAAGAGGCGGGCCGTTATTATCTGGAGTTGGCTGAGCCCACTTCTTCACAACGGCAGTGCAGATGCGCCCCCTGCCCGTCAATCTATATTGCGCGCCGGCTATCGCCCCGTTCGGGGAATGAGGCGGGCAGGGGGCGCTGCAGATCCGCCGCTCTCAGGCCACACGCGCCAGCGCGACGGATGAATTCCTCGGCAGCGCTGGGAATGTCGACGACGCGGCAGATCACCAGCGTGCTGCATGCATCCTGTGCCTCTTCA
Organism: Aplosporella prunicola CBS 121167; assembly: GCF_010093885.1. NCBI lineage: Eukaryota > Fungi > Ascomycota > Dothideomycetes > Botryosphaeriales > Aplosporellaceae > Aplosporella > Aplosporella prunicola. Next base: position 10,070 of record NW_022983661.1, on the reverse strand, counting down.
GTAGCTATTGTACTTTCGGTAGACCCTGATGATGATGACACACGCTCTCTCTCTCTCTCTCTCTCACTACCTATTCCTTACTCTTACTCCTACATCCCAGCTTCCACTACTACGTAGGTAGTACCTCCATGATGACTGATCTACAAAATCGAAGCCTTCTGGAACATCCCACCCTGACCGGCCCTAAGATTGGCCGCCGTGAGCCCGCCGCCGCACCCGCCTGAACACGCGGGGCCACGCTCCCTCTGTGTCCACTGGCCACTGCTGCTGCTTGCTTGCTTGCTGACTGCCTTCCATTTCGCTCGTCCAGCCGGTGGGCCTGCCAGCGCATTGCAGCCAAGCACATCCCGACCTCCACACGCGAGCGTTTCGCGCGTGCATCAGCTCGCTTCCCAGGAGGATTTGCGCTGACTCAGGCCGGCATGATTGGAGACTTGCGCCGGGATGCTCGATCGCCGTCCGGGTATGTGCTTAACGGCCGGAACTTGGCAGGGTCACTCCGGCATCGCCCAAACACCACTACCAACCATCTCTCCCACCGCGACCACCGCAACCCACCCTGCACCGCCGCAATCGCGCAATGAGAAAAAAAGGAACAACGGGGAAGACGCGCCGCTTGGCCCGTGGCGCCTGCGTGGCTGCCAGCGCCGCGCCGCACGTCAGCAATCCCCATCTACCAACACACCACGCGCACGGCCCCGGCCTCTACTCTGCTGTACATATTGCCGTTGTAGGCCACCACCCGCCCCCCGAATCAACGGTTCGGGATCAGGGGGGGGCTTTTCCTCGGCTGATCTGCTGCATACGAGATTATCGCGTACATGACTTGGGATGAGAGCTGCTTCAGAAAAAATCCCAGGAACCAGGAGGACTGCCTCACATGGCGGTGTCCTGTCCTGACATCTGCGGACTCTCTACTGGTCGGCGCTTGCGTCGCGCGTGACACGGCGACTCGATTGCACGACTGCCCTCTAGCGGACGCCATGGCGGCCGACGTTCGCTGCTCCCCCTCGATCGCCGTGATCCCTGTAGCGGCATGTCTTAAGACTGTCCCGATCTCATCAAATCAGGACGACTCGTGTCAGGGACGAGGGCATACGTATGCAACAGGGGCGCGCACTCTAAAACTCCATGCGTCCGTATGCAGCGAAGCTTCGAAACTGCTCCGTGCTTGCCGCACCGTGCCGGCAGGCGTGGCTCAGAATGGATGATCCTTGTGGGAGGCTACGCGCCTCGCAGGGCGGTTGACGGGACCACCCACGCCGCCGCCCGTCGCATGTGTGCAGTGCTGACGACGATGAATGCTATCCTGCCACAAGCCAAATAGGCAGCTGAGCAGGCGTCCACCGTCCACACCAGGCCCCCAAGGGTCCCGAGGCCCGAGTCGGAAATCGTTAAGCGTATCCTCAACGGCGGAGAAAGCATGCAGCAGGTCGAGCAAGGGTGCCGCCCCCATCTGGGCAATAGACCCGCGCTGTCACAAAATTGCGCAGCGCATGGCTCAGGAAGCGGCTGACGTAGATCCTTTCGTCAGCCGTTGAAAGCAACCGGAACCGGTGCCTCTCCAACGCATGCCTAGCCAGCCAGGTCAGATCCCACAGAGCGCGTTCCTCCAGTGCTCCGCTCCTCGCCGGTCTATGTACCCTTTCGGTCTGCTCCACCGCGCATCTCCTGTTGACTGACAGCCCAGCGGACACGGCCGCCGGGACCATGGCCCGGCAAGGCCGTCTCTGGGCGCACCTCGTGGTACCTACGGCAGCTTCCGGAAAGAGCCTCTGGCAGATCTTCGCCTAAACAGACGGGATGGACAGACGCTGCGCGCTCTGGGCCTTGCCGCGTATTTGTATCGCGATTTCGAACCGATTGGCGTTCAACCGTTGATGCGCTCGGCTGTTCTTCAACCAAGGCGATTATAGTGGCCCGCCCTAAATGGGGACCGCTCGCCTACTCTAAACCTACTTACGTTCGATCTCTGGCCGCCGTAGACAATCAACAACGATCTCAGTGAAGGAAGCTCCATTACCGCCCGCCAGCCCATCCTGGCACTCCGCGTCGGAAACGGCATTTGAGCTCGCGCGGATCTGCTCAAGGACATTGAATCTTGGGTGCTGACTGCACGCTCTGTTCCTTGTGCCGATTCTGCCTACCCCCTGGATCGGAACTCGGTTTCATTGGCTGGCTACCGGTATTGCCCTGCACGTCGTGCACGTGTCTGGGCGCCTGTCAGGCGGGTCTTAAAAGTGAAGTGTCACGAAATCTCCTACTACCATCAATCAATCAAAGCCTCGTTTCCGGGCCCAGAGGGCATTCTGCCCATAGCTTGCATATTATGGGCTTTCCTATTTCTCTATTATCTAGCGTCCGAGTCCACGTCCATGCACCTCTTCCAAAAAGAGGGTGTCACGAGCGCGACTGGGTCAGACGCCGTCACGGGTCACCGGTCTCCCATGCCCACCTACCAGATCTACGGCGATACCCTGTCCAGGACATGGCTGCATTCCATGAGCAGCTCATCACACATCTCCTATCGGACCGCGCTTAGTTCGGGATCCACCAGGAAGTGCCTCAGCCACTGTATCGCGGCCATCGCGGTATGCCAGCATTGCATGTCCAAGCAGCATTATCGTACGACGTTTGCTGCAACTCCGGAAAATCTCCTGCCTCCTGTCGCATCTTGCGTAAGGATCTGCAGCGGATGCTAAGGGCATGAGGGTCATTTCCGAACCCAGCATGGCGCAGATCACAAGAGGGAGGGAGAGACGCCGGGATGGGTTGAGACGGGCCAGTTTCGATGCATGGTGCCCCTCCTCTGGCTTCTTTCCGACCAGCGCTCAAAGCGGCTCACTCGGTGAATGGGACCGAACCGCCTTTCGTTTGGCCGAAACATGCCCTTGCAAACTGGCGGACGGTACGAAGAGATTCCTCCAACGCGGCCCCAGGCTTACGCGCTCCCTCCCACTTTAGCCTGTTCAGCAGCATATGTCATACGGTTCCCGCATGCAGCCCGCGGGAGCGCTGCGAAGGATGTGAAGGGATTGCCATCGATCATCGAAGATCAAAGCATAATATCGCCTACGATAGGCACCCTTCATTCGTTCCCCCCACGCGGGAAGCATTGCCGGGATTCGTCCAGGCGAGCGCAACCGCAGCGTTTCATCGTTCATGCGCTCGAGGCGACCACGTTTTGCACCAAAAGCGAGGCTGGCGAAGCCTGATGCTCTCGCCGAACCCTCCCTCACCGTCTTTCTATCCGGCGCGCCGTTTGCACTAATGCAAAAGGATGGCATGGGGCATCACCAGTCCCGGACTGGGAGCGTTGATCTACGATGACAAGCTGGCACTCCCCGGCTTTGGCGGGGCGGGGCCGGGGATTGACTCCGGCTACCTTACGAGTCCCTTTCGAGAGGAATGAGCCAAGGGGAGGGAAGAAGTGCGGTGAGCTGCGCCGATTATTGATCGCTCAGCGTGCCCGCATCTGGGCTGAGAGGACCCCGGTCTCCTTCCTCATGGGTCTTCTTTCAGCCGTCGCTCGACTATCCATGCGAGCGACCTGCACCGTCGGTTCCGTTTTCGGCGCTTTGATGGGCTGAGCACTGACTTGGGGTCGTGTGCTATGGTCACTCATTCCCCCTCCAGTCGTCTCATCAACCTGGATGGTGTTGCGGACAGCGCAGCGGGCGGATCCCACCCGGAGGCGGGCACCACATCAAATGCGCGCCCGCTGGCCCAATCAACTCCGTTTCGGGTGTTGAATTAACGCAAATGATTGGGATTTGCACAGTCACAGGCTTATCCAGGTCTCCAGCGCCGTGATTTTCCGGCGATTCTCCCGGGACCCATGCTCATCAAGTCATGCTAGACAGCAGCGTCGAGCCCCATCCTGACCAAAACCTCTTTGCACCGACGATGCTCCTGCTCATCAGCGCTCGGCTGTTCTTGCTCTCTGGCAATTTACCTACCCCCCTCCCCACTGGCACGATTCACGAAGCTGAAGCACTGTTGTTCACGACGTCATTGTGGGCTCCGCAAGGGGCGGGCCTTCTGGGCCAAGCTCCAGCCGCAGAACCCTGATCGTTGCGGTAGCCCACGTGTCCGGAACATGGCGAACTCGGCAGAGTTCCTCGCTGCGGCGCCGCCCCGCCCAGATTGGCAACCGATTGGCGTTGACGCGCGCTGCGATTCGATTCCTTCGTCCCCTCCCCCCCTCCTGCACCAACCACCAGAACAGCCTTGCGCGAGCTGGCAAGCGCTCGACAAGCTGACCGGCCTGCGTATTGTAGCTAGCGCGCCGTTTTGGCCGTTGGACCGGGGCTCGCAACAGCTCCGTGGCTGCCCCCTCGATGCCCTTTGCACGGCTGCCGATGCCCCCGACGACGCAGGACGCGCAAGCTGCCTTGAGGTGCGGATGGGCAACCGCCACACGCTGACGTCGCCGGCTGGCGGGAGCTCATCTTGGGGACTCTTGACGTGGTTGTGGGAAATCGTCGATGAGATCGGATTTACACGCAGCTGCAACAAGAATCACGTTACACTCAGCAGCTGCATGAGGGGGAAAAAAGTGAGATGCAAGCGAGAAAAGAAAAGAAGAGAAAGAGAAAAAAGAAGTAATAAGCGGACGGTATGCCTTTCTGGACGGCGGGTTTGCGGGCAATCAAACTGTAGTGGGTTGTTGAGTGCTTGGCAGGCGAGGTGGCGAACTTCACCACTTCCCAAAAGAACAAGCGGCATGACGTTTCTTTCGGAAAGGCGGTGTTTTTTCGTGTCGCGGCTGCGGGCGCTGCGGGCGCTGCGGGCACAGCCCTGCGCGCGTGTTCCACTTTCTCCCTCCTTCTCCCGCCCTCGCCAGCATCGTCAACGTCACCCAGACAAAGCAAAAAAGGAGCCAACGGATCTAACAGCATCGCCAAAATCCGCAGTCTGGACCATGGCGGCGGGTGCGCACTTCCTCGTCTCTCATCGTCCATCAGTCCTGCTCATCATACCGCCCAATTTCCGCTTCCGCCCTCGGTAAGCTCCGCCGACAAGCATCCCCATGTCAACACCGGCTGTCGGCGATCTCGCCAAATTCCACCACGCCGGACTTCAATCTACCACCCACGAGCACATCGAGAGCAATCTCCCGGTGCACGATTAACCACTTGCCTCGCTTTGGCTGTCTCCTCCGCACCGCCAGACTCGTGCCTCGTCGGCTGTGAGGTCCCGCCGCGGCGGCGGAACTGCTTCCTACTCCGGCTGTTGGCTGTGTCTACCCCGATGCTACCTCCCTCGCTCCCGTTGCATCGCCAATCATCATCATCGCTGTCTCGGTCGACTCGCCAGGCCCCGCTGTTGCTGCTCGCGATCCGCAGCCGCGTCGTCCTTCATCCGCGCCGCAGGGCTATGCTTGAACCGCTTCCGACACCCAGCTTCCACCCTCTCTTTTTTACTTTTTCTTTTTTTTTTTTTTTCCTTCTCCCTCTCCTTCCTACTCTCTTCGTCATTGCAACCACGATCGAGTTTCAAGATCCTAGGGCCGGAAATAACCATGTGCAAATCTCCATGCCATCTGCCCCGCCCCCTATGTCCACAAGATGTGCCTGCGGCGGCGGCCTCGCGGCCGGCGAGGCCTCTTCCTCGCGACGGTAATCCTCATCTTTTGGCCCCGTGCCGGTGCCGGGCCTGCCCGATCGCCGCGGTCTCGGCTCTTGGCCTTGGGGCGGATTGCGGGATCCTCCTCGTCTCGTAGCGCAGGGACGGCAAGTGAGATGAGCGCGCTGTGGCGTCCCGTCTGTATCAACAACCTGCTTGCCGGTTTTTTGCTTGCTTGCTTGTTTTCCTTCGACCATTCCCGCTTGTCTGTCCTTTGTCTGCCCAGCTATATGCGCGTCGTGCTCGTCTTCACCGTCACTCTCCTTCTCTTCCTCATCATCGTCCTCAGCCTTATCGTCATCGTCGTCGTCATTTTCGCCTCCTCTATCCCAGCCACCAGCACGTCCATATTCCCACCAACCACACGCATATCTACATACAGCAGCTTCTGGTATCCCTCTCCCTACGTAACTATGTACTCATGGGTAACAACCAGCATCGCCACAACCTCGCAACCCCCCCTTCTGCCCTACTGCACCACATCCCGCAGCTCACACCTCGCGCTCTTGTCTTGCCAGACGCTCGTATCAGCGCAACATAGCACAGAAAGCCTCCATCCCGTATCCGTATCAGCCAATCCTTGTCCCCATTCCGCTCCGTGCTTGCCGGGGAAAGTGCCGCGCAGCGACGCCGTACGATGGCGGAGTGCTCCCCGCCAACAACAACGTCATGCATGCTGCGTGCTGGCGGGGCGGAAAACAAGTGCGGATAATGCGGATATGCGGATATGCGGATGTGGATGTGGATGTGGGTGCGGGTTTGGGGCTTGTGCGGCGGGTGACGTGGTCGTGTGGCTGGGGTGGGCGAGTGGGTAGGTGTGGGCGAGAGTGCGGGTGTGAGGGGGTGGGGAGTGCTGCTGGCTGGCTGGCGCGGAGGCGGGTGGTGAGACTGAGAGGGGCAGTTAATGCCAGGCGGGCACTGGCACTTGCAGGTAAGTGAGTGAGCGGCTAGGTAGGTTGTCCTGTGAGGTAGGTACATCCATTCCCTTGCTCTCTTGGTCCGTAGCCCGCTCCTGAGTTTTCGCGTGTCTGGCGCCCACCTGCTTGCTTGCTGTGGGAGACGGGAAAGCGCCGTTTGGCGCGAGTGGCCTGGCCGCGCTGTCGGTCAACTACTAATCCGTACGGGTTCCGTGGCTCTCGGGCTCTGCTTGGACTTTGAACAATCACGACCAGTGCTGCAGTCCTACTGGAAGCGTCACCTTGCTTGTCGCCGCGATGAGCGCTCACTTTTGCCAATTTGCATCATCCCGAACAAGTACCGGGGTGATACAACACAGACCTCCTGCCGTGCTTACAGCAGAGTGTAGTGCTATATTCTCGTGTCGGTCCTGTGCTGCGCCCCGTGTGCGCTTGGTGATGACTGTCAACGAGTTGAGGTCGTGGTGGTCGATGGTGTGTGGGCTTGGTGATGACAGGTGGATGTGGGTGCGGTCTTTAATCAGTACTGAGCTCGGCCTGCGGAGAGCCTCGCGGTATTTGCTGGGGCCGAATAGCCTTCGAGAACTCGGTGAAGACTGTTAATATCAACTTTGCCAGAGTTCTTGGGATTGGTGGCGTCTTTAGGCCAGCCAGAGTTGCTGTTGTCGAAACCAGAGTTCTCAGTTCCAGGCTGCTCTACAGGCCAGCCAGTGTTTCCGCTGGGTGTCGTGGGTTGATTGTTGGTTGTGTGTTAACCAAGCCTGCTGTCTTCGTTTGCGTCCTGAGGCACTGGCAGCCTCCCGGATGTTTTCGGACTCGGTACAACACGTCCCTTTACTGCTTATTTGGTGCTATGAGGGCGATGGCATTGAAGCGGTTTATTGGGATTTAGGTTAGGCTTGTTGACCTTGTCTAGGTAGGGACATTGTCTTGAGGCCTGGAGTGCTCTTTGTAGCTAGTGGCTATTACGTAGTGCTTTGGACATTTTCTAGTGTTCCAGCTTGACAGTAGAAGATCTTGTTAATGTGCTAGGACCGGAGAATATCATCCTGTGGACAGCGTTGTTTAGAGAAAGTGATGGTTTTGCGCGGAGTTCAGAGTTGTTGTTTTGCGGGTATAAGAACGGTGCCGTGCAGATTTGGAGATCGGGGTTGGCAGCCTGCTGAAGTGCTTGGCGTATGGTTGATGAGGCTTTTTTTTTTTTTTTTTTTTTTCGCGACCTCACGGATGGCTTTGTGGGTAGTTGGTAGTGAATTTATCATAAATACATGTAGAGCTCCGGATACTATGAATATCTTGGAGTACAAGAAGGATTAGAGATGGTTCTTTTGCAATACTGCGAAATACTTTGTTATAGTTAAAGCTATTTTTTGCATGCCTAAGCGGCCTCCGCTGAAGTGGAAGATATCTGTCGATGATGGGGATGAGGTCTTTCTACAGTATCTACTATTAGATGCTAGTTTTGTGGTGTTTAAGAGCGTTTCGTGTACTTCGTGCCTTTGTTCATTGATGGCAATGCTATGGTTCTGCACAACGGATACTGTTTCTTACTGTGCATCTTCTTTGTTGTTCATTTTGCACTGTTAGTACATTTACAGTGCATATAGAATGAAAGCGATGGGTTTAAACGGCGATCTTAAGATTTCCTTTCGAGGCTTGTATCGTATATCCTATTCGGACTAAAATAAGCGAACTGCTTTAGAGCTTTTTAGAAAGATATACTAAGGACCGAGCTATGATCCTATGATTTCGAGGTCCAGGAACAGACTGCCTAAGGAGCATGTTAATACCATATATTCGCTAACCAAGATTGTTATACGTAATGCAGCCACCGACATGAGCATAAAAGCAGCCGGTACTCTATAAAAATTGATAACGCCAAGAGTGGAATTCGTATCGAGATTGTTAGCACGCTTGGTGATATTCCCATATGAACATCACTATTGGAATCAATGCTAAATTTTAGCTCTTGTCTGCCTCTTTACATACATCTTTGACAGCACGAATGTGCGGTATGGGACGCCTTGTTCCATTTTCTCGAAAGCATCTATGCGTTCTCCACACTGTACCTTAACACATTCCTATAATCGCATGATTATAGACGATCATGTGAATCAGCTGAGACCAGTTCTACTATCAATGTCCAAATCAATAGAAGCCGGGTATAAGAAGCGGTGATGATCTATCAGCTGATATCAACGGCGATAATACTCACCAACCAGCAACTGACTCGCGAATGGTTGGTTGATCGACTCCATTGGACCGGTCGATCCTCCAACCTCCTTAACTCTCCAGACCCATTACGAGCGATATCTCGAGAGAAAGCCGAACTGCCCAAGCACAGAACAGTGCACGAACCCGACCCGACCAGCAAAGCCGCACGAACACCACCACCATCGCTCGGGGCCCCATGATATCCTACTGACATAAAGCTGGGCCCCAGCCATAGTACGCTAGACATCGTACCCAGCACCAGGAACGAGGCAACCGGCCCAAAACATGCGCACCAACAGTGGCCTGATCCAGTCACGCAATCATGACCTAAGATGTCATACACGCCCCCTGGATGCCATCAGCGAGACAAACGAAGCAAAATACGAGCCAGACAGTTAGGCTGGAGCTGTGCTAGGCGAGGGCGCTTCTTGGCTTGAGGTCAGAGTAAGGTTGGCGATCAAGCCGAGTCGGAACCAAGGCTTGAGGAGCCCACTACCGAGGTTTTGCCAGCTGGGCTGGGAATGGCGGGGGCGCTGGTGGATGCTGGTGAGGGCTGATGGGGGAATATCAGTTGTTAGTTCTACTCGTGCGATGGGTTGTCTTTTTGGAGATGGATATTGGTTGGTCTTAGTTGAGGTTGAATGGGGGTGAAGCGGCACAACCAACCATCTCTTGTAATTCATTAGATTAGTCGTGGCCGGTCGCGGAGATTGGCCGTCGATGGCATTCCGATTGGCCAACAATGATGACGTTAAAATGAATGTTTGAAGAATGGAGTTCCTTGCTTCATTCATGTCGTTGAGTGAGCTTGCTAAGCGACAACGTGTCAATCCATCTAACAGTGGTCAATGTATCTGTAGCAAGTAAAATGGCGACAAGCCTGGTCAGTTTACATATACGCAACAGACCTTCCAGCAATTCGACCTGTGTTTTGAGACTGGCAGTCAAGGCGATGCATGCTATACCCATCAACTACTCTATACATGCTGAGAAGTGTACTTGTTCAAGGGTAAAACAAAGTTCGAGGTGCTTAATCTCTGACCAGTGCCTGAGCAGCAACGACTGCCTGCACCTTACTTACGACCTCACAGCTTTGTTACAGGAGTGCAAGTGCTTGACAGTATGGACTCTGTTGTAGAGCAGGCGGGTGATTCTGCACAACATATACGCGTATCCATCAATGGGATGGGGACAAAAATAGTCTGACCAAAGTAATAAGAACCTGACTCCTACGACCGGGAAAGGATTGGAGCATGTCGAATTGGAAATAAAGTAGAAGCATAACACCAGCATATGGGGGGGGGGGGGGGG
>NW_022983660.1:0-13144 GCF_010093885.1 Aplosporella prunicola CBS 121167 | reverse complement strand
CTTTCGGGAGCTACTTGCCCCGTGGGGCGAGGGCGTATAAGAGTTGTATGGATCCGGGCTCTGAACCCATCACTTGTTGTTACGCGCGTTTTTTTGCCGTCTTTGTTTCTCTCGTCCTACCATCGTTGGTGGTATAGTCATTGCACTTGTATTTCCTTACCCTCGCACTTAGAGTACAGGTTGCGGATACAAAACCTAGATCTGGTTACCCATACCAGCGAAAATGCATCTCCGCCGGGACATGAGTGTTGATGAGCATGTTGGTGGAGAGACAACGAACGGTTATCATGGCGATTTGGAGGTGGATGTTTTGATCGTTGGCGCGGGTTTCGGCGGCGTCTACCTGCTACACAAACTGCGTGACGAGTTTGGATACAACGTCAAGATATTTGAGGCTGGGAAGGACCTGGGTGGTATCTGGTAAGAGCCCTCGGCTGCATTTGATAAATGCTCTCAATTTAATTTCATGCGCACAGGCATTGGAATGGTTATCCCGGCGCTCGTGTCGACTCTATGGTTCCTGTATACGAATACAGTATCGAGAAGCTTTGGAAAGTGAGTAAACAGGGGAGCCAATGAGGGGGGCTGGACTAATGTGTAACAGAACTGGACCTGGACTGAGAAATATCCCGACTTCACAGAGCTCCGGAAATACTTCAAGTATGTGGATGAGCAGCTCGGTGTTCGCAAAGACGTCATCTTCAACTCACGAGTCGTGGACGCTCAATTCGACAAGCCTTCCGCTAGGTGGATTGTCAAAACAGAAGATGGCCGCATTGCCAGATCAAAGTTCTTCATTGTAGCGACGGGGTTTGCTGCAAAGCGCCATTTCCCCGACTGGCCCGGTCTCGAAAAGTACCAGGGAATAATGCATCACTCTTCGTTCTGGCCGAATGAAGGAGTCGACGTGACTGGAAAGCGGGTAGCCGTCGTTGGTACTGGCTCTACTGGCATCCAAATCGCGCAAGAGTGGGCTAAGACTGCCAAATCCGTCACGGTCTTCCAGCGGACACCTAATCTTTGCTTGCCCATGCGGCAAAGAAAATTGGCGAAAGAGGAGCAGGAAGCCAACAAAAAGAACTATCCAGAGATGTTCAAGTACTGTCAGACAACCTTTGCCGGCTTCCCGATGGACTTTTATGATAAAGACACACTTGACGATTCCCCCGAAGCGCGCGAGATGTTCTTCGAGTCGCTCTGGGAGAAAGGTGGATTCCACTTCTGGCTCGGCAATTACAGGGACATGCTGTTCGACGAGAAGGCAAATGAGGAGTCGTACAAGTTCTGGGTAAAGAAGACTCGCGCTCGTATCTCGGATCCAGTCAAGCGTGATCTACTCGCTCCGTTGGAGAAGCCGCATCCGTTTGGGACCAAGAGGCCGTCTCTCGAGCAAAACATCTACGAAGTGCTGGACCAGCCCGAGAATGAGGTCGTCGATGTCCGCGCAACGCCCATCATCGAGTGTACGGAGACAGGCTTGAGAACGTCCGACGGCAAGCTACGCGAGTTTGATGCGATCGCACTGGCGACGGGCTTCGACAGCGTGACAGGAGGCATGAAGACGATGGGCCTCAAGGACGTTGATGGTGTGGAGCTCAGCCAGAAGTGGAAGAACGGCACCTACTCGCACCTTGGTATGACGATTTCCGGTTTCCCGAACATGTTTTTCTTGTATGGCGCGCAGGGCCCGACTGCATTCAGTAACGGCCCTTCATGCGTCGAATGTCAGGGCGACTGGATCCTCGACGCCATGGCGAAAATGAAAGAGGAAAACATCAGCTACATTGACGCGACGCGGGCGGCGGAGTTGGACTGGCATGACAAGATCGAGAAGCTGAGCAAGGCGACGCTCTTCCATAACGTGGACAGCTGGTATATGGGAGCCAACATAGCTGGAAAGGTCCGAGAACAATTGAGTTTTTCGGGTGGGTTTCCGCTGTATACCAAAGAGTGCCGCAAGGCGCTGGATAACGGGTTCGAGGGCTTCGTCACGGCATAGGGAGGAGCGGAAGGCGTTGGAGGTTGGAATTTGACTTTTAAGACGATTGGAATGGAGTGACCTTGTACGTAGCTGGCTTTGTGCGTAATGTAAAGTCAGTCACCGTGAAGCGAGATAGAAGAAGAGGCCTAGTAAGATGTGTAGAGTCAGTATGTGCTCTAAGACCTTTTCACCCATACCCAAAACTCGGGCTGGGAGCTAGGCAAGGAGTACTCTGTAGGGACTACTTATATCGTCCCCTGTCTCGCTGTCTCGCTATATGGTGGATCTCGGTTCGCGGTGACGGACGTAATGTGCCTACCTAGGTTGTTGCTCGTTTCACGTGGGCAAAGTTGTGGCCGAGGAGAGTTGTCGTTCCAGGCCCGGCCCGCGGCTCCAAGCGCGCGACGTCATGATCCTTACGGCTTGCGATCATCGACCAAACCCGCCTGCCCGTCAACCCAGATCCCGCCATATCCTCCCACTTGCTCCGTATCTCTCATGGCTCTGCCAACACCTTCATAGTACTGACCTCCCCCTGAGACTATGAGAACGGTCTCTCTCCTAGGCCGCCAATGCCGACACCAGCTCACCTCCTGCGCCGCCGCGCGCGCCGCCTTCGCGCAAGCTAATCGTCGCGCATTTACGTCCTCCGCTCGCGGCCGTCTCCCATTCCTCAAATCCTCATACTTTCGCACACCTCCACGGACAAATTATGCCGGCCGCAGCACCGTGCTGCTCTGCGCCTTGAGCCCCGCCGTCTTCGTCAGCCTCTCCAACCAGGACCACGATGACGATGACCGCACGGGAGAACAGCTCATGCTCGAAGCTTCGCGCGCGGAGTTGAAAGATCAAGTTCCTCACGTGATCCAGAATTCCAAAGGCTTCCGGAAGGGAATATACTTGTTCTTTGACAATTACATCTGGGAGCCTATCGCGACAGGGCTGAGGTTCCTGCATCTAGTAATCATTTTCGTGCCAGTCATCCTGACTGTGCCGATGATATGGCTAGGTCCAAGGGTCGAGGATAGGGACAATGAGAGGAGGGGGACTCTGTGGTGGTATGGCTTCTTGGTTGGAAGCATGGAGAGGGCAGGAGCAGCGTTTATAAAGTTGGGCCAGTGGGCTGCATCGCGATCGGACATCTTCCCCAATGAGATGTGCGCCGTCATGTCCTCGCTCCACTCGAATGCACCTGCGCATTCGATACATCAGACGAAGAAGATCGTAGAGCGGGCATTTGACGGACGTCCGTTTGAGGACATTTTCGAGGAATTCGACGAGAAACCTATGGGAGTAGGCGCTATTGCTCAAGTTTATCGAGCGAAGCTTAAACCGGACCTCACCGCGGCAACCGAAGACGATGGCCAACCCCGAAACCTACGGCAACGACTAAGGAAGAATGTCGATGTGACTCTGAAAAGCACCCCGCATCGCGTCCCGTCATCGTACGTCGCGGTCAAAGTCTTGCATCCATATGTGGAGAGGATTGTCCGAAGGGATTTGCGTATTATGGGTTTCTTTGCCTCTGCCATCAACGCTATTCCGACCATGGAATGGCTTTCTTTTCCCGATGAGGTCAAGCAGTTCGCGGAAATGATGAAGTTGCAGTTGGATCTCCGCATAGAGGCAGCAAACCTTACCATCTTTCGAAAGAACTTCAAAGAGCGCACGACCGCATGGTTCCCTTACCCGCATCTGGAGTACACGACTCGGCAGGTTCTCATTGAAGAGTTCGCTCATGGCATACCACTCGAAGATTTCCTCGAGAATGGCGGGGGTGTCTACCAAAAAGAGCTTGCCGATGAAGGTCTCGATGCCTTCCTCCACATGGTTATCATCGATAACTTTATTCATGCCGATCTTCACCCGGGCAATATCATGGTGCGGTTCTACAAGCCCGAAACCTTGGACGTTCCGTCTTGGCGTTACAGAAAGACGCCAAGCTCTGTCGAAAACGGCGTCGATGTAACCGAAGAGGTGCTACAGCGCATGCAGCCGCTAAAGCGCAAGAAGAAAGAGTGGGTTGCCCAGCTTGAGCAGCTAGATAGAGAGGGTTACCGTCCGCAGCTCATCTTCATTGACACCGGCCTCGTGACTGAGCTCAATCATGTGAATCGCGAGAACTTCCTCGCTCTTTTCAAGGCGATTGCCGAGTTTGACGGATACAAGGCGGGCCATCTGATGGTAGAAAGATGCAGGCAGCCAGACGCGGTGATTGATAAAGAGGTCTTTGCTTTGCGCATGCAGCATTTGGTACTCAGCGTCAAGAGCCGAACATTCGCGTTGGGCAACATCAAGATCGGCGATATCCTCAACGAAGTCTTGGCTATGGTCAGAGGGCACCATGTCAGACTCGAGGGCGACTTTGTCAACGTTGTGCTGAGTGTTTTGCTTTTGGAGGGTATTGGCAGAAATCTGGATCCTGACATGGATCTCTTCGCAGGGTAAGTCCAAGCGTATGTTTCGAATGCATCCACAATTGCTAATATGTGCTTCCAGAGCCCTACCTATTCTTCGCCAGGTCGGTGCCCAGAGTGGTGCGGGCATGATCAGGGGTGCCGATTTCTCCATGCTCAAAGTCTGGGCTGGTCTGGAGGCGCGCAGCTTCCTCCGCGCGTCCGTTGAGAGCGTCGAGATGTGCGTCAAGTACGACATGCTATCACCCAACATTTAATCATTTGACAATTTATTGTGGCGGCTTCATGGTGGCGTTGCAGGAGCGAGAACACGGCAGGGCATGGGATAGAGGGTGGAGAGGATTGATTGGCTTAGATTCCTATTCTTGCCTACCTATTGTACAATGGCACTCTTCTCCGATGATCGATGGCGACTAACGTCCGTCACCGCGAACCGAGATCACCGTCTACCTAGTGAGACGGGGGATGATACAAGCAGTCCCTATAGAGTGCTCTTTGTCTAGCTCTAAGCCCGAACTTACCCTAATGACCGAAGACATCGCGATATAATATAATATCCGTCATCGTGAATCGAGATCTACCGCATAGCGAGGCAGAGGATGATATAAGCAGTCCCTACAGAGTACTCCTTGCCTAACTCCTACCCCGAGCCCTCGGTATAGACGAAGAGATCTTACATATCATAACTAGGCTCTTCTTCTACCCCATACAAGTATGACCATTTCGCATCGCGGCGACTCTCGCTTTACGTACCCTTGGCCTCCCAGTTTGCTGGGTGCAGGGGCCCCCCGCTGTCAAAAAGCACAGACTGCCGTGATTAGCGCCTGGGATACGTAGATCGTTGTCCTCAAACGCGACGCCGACAAACAAACATCATCGGAGATCGATGATGATAGCTGCCTCAATAGGTAGCGAACGCGAAAGCAGGGTAAAAGATGAACGCGTCGGGTTGCTGCAAAGGGAAGGCCAAATGCTTGTCCCAGCCCTGACTGCCAGGCTGCTGCCCTTTGCGGCCAGCCTCCGACGTCATGTTTCCCTCTGCACCTTTGCGCCTCCCAACTACTTGATCGCGTTCGCAGAATAAAGGTCGCTCCTCATTGCTCAACTCCCGCAGGCCTCTTGCATTCGTACTACCGACTCCTCCATACCGCCAGCAGGGCACGCTGCCCTACATTTATCACTATCCGCCCCGCACTGCGTTACCACCCTCGGAATCTCTCAGTCCTCCTCTCGCAGACCCCTTTTGCCATGTCGCAACGCCCAGGCGTCTGCTACAAGGACCTGGTGCCCATCATGGACAGTACTCAACCTGTTACAGACCCTGCGAAGAGGGAAGTGGCCACCACGGTGAGAGATGAGCCAACGTTGAGCCACTCGCTTGCCATGGGCAAAGACGACGAGGCGCCTACGACAGGCCTCGCACAACAGCATCATGGCAACGAAGTGGCCGATCTGGGATGGAACGCGCCGAAACCTGCGATTCCTAGTCCGCTGGTAGGAGGCATGGACAATGAGGAATTGTGGATGTTGACGAGACGTTTCAACAAGGTTTGTTGATAGCCTTTTCTGATTGTCGCGTTAGCCTTTTGGAAGTTGGTGCTGACGCCACCATAGCAAATGTACCACGTTAAGGAGGTTCCGCATCCGGTCCCTGGGAACCTCGACCTCAATATCGCAGATGAGGAGGAATTCTCCCCGGACAAGCTTAGGGCCAACATAGAACGGCTGTACATGACTGTGGGTATCGGACTCATGGGTGCAGTGAAGCAAATTGCCCGTCTACGTTCATGGAGAGAGACAAGGAGGACCACATGGTTCTGCACTGTAGGCGCCAATCGCATTTGCGTTGAAGCTGCGCTGACCTTTGTGTGCTAGGTTTATTTCATTGCTTGGCTATTAGACCTTCTGGTTCCCCTGTTTTCCGCGACATTAATAGCACTCATCGCCTATCCGCCATCCAGAGACATACTCTTTCCACCGGCTCCTATTGCTTTGGTTGACTCAAGCACTGGCGGAGTTCAAAAACCCAAATCTGGCGTTCTGGCCAGTACGGACAGTGCAACGGGTGCTCCTGAGAATCACAAGGGTGAAGCGGTTGAACAGGAAGCCAGCAACTTTGTCAACGGCATTGCATCAGTTGCCTTAAGCAGCGCGACCGGGAAACACCCGCAAGGCGAGCCTGATTCAGAGGATGGCGCTCCTCAAGACGCTGCTCCAGACCCAACTGCTATTGCTGTTGGGGCTGCTGATGCAAAGGACGCGGCTTCTGGTTCTAAGGCAACGGCTAAGCATGATAAGACCAAGGTGCCCATGGAGACAGCTATGTGGACCAAAATGAGACCAATCATGCATGGTATTGCAGACGTTTCTGACACGTGGGAGCGATTTGCTAAGTATGGCTTCTCCGGTGTGTCTTGAGAGAGTAGTTGCTAATTGCTGATACAGTGCCCTCTCTCCGACGCCGCCCTTCCCTCGCGATGCGTATCGCCTCAGACTGGCCGGTGTCGTTGCCCCTATTCTATTGATTTCCCTCTTCGTCTCATCATATATGTTTATGAAAGGCGTAACATTCGGTGCCGGTTTTGGTTTTTTCGGCGACCCGGTCATCCAGCGTGGTCTTGTTTGGCTTAACCGCGAATTTCCCAATTGGCAAAAGCTTCTTGAAATCCGAAAGTAAGTGATGAAGGAAAACTTGTACTTCACGTGCTAACTGCTTGCAGCACTCTTCTCAAGGGCGTTCCTACCAATGCTCAACTCACAATAACCCTCCTTCGTATTGGCGAGGCAAACAAGGCTCCCCTCCCGCCTCCCCCAAGGATCAATGAAGCACCTCCTGAGCAGCCTACAACAATCACGGATGAGCATCTTCGTGCCACTGGCGCTGACTGGCCACTGAATGCCACGAAGGAGGAGCTCGATGATGCCATGGCCCACGACCCTACAGTAGCGCACGAGACTGGCGGCTCCGACATCGATGCTTCCAAGGATTCCAAGCATGGCAGAAAGGGAAGCAAGATCATCAACTTCTTCAAGGGCACGACCAAGGGTGTCGTGGAGACTGCCATCGGCGCCGACAAGCTCAAAGCCAAGACTGGCAGCGATAAGGCCAAGGACCGGCTGGGCGCAGTACCGCGGCCGGACGAAGACCTCACGAGCGGGCCCATCGAGTTCAAAGCGCGCTACCATGGTAACAAGGGACATATATATATCACAGCGAAAGCGACAATCCCATGCGTGTCCTTCAGCACAGACAGTACGATCGAGAAGATGGGCACGCAAGAGCGTGAGGACCTGCACCCGGCGTGGAGTATTCCGGTGTCAGACATCATGGAGCTGAAGAAGATAGGCGGATACGGCTGGAAGGCGAAGCTGATTGTCGGCTGGGCGCTGAATCGCGAGATTGCTGACGGCTTGGAGATTACGGATCGTCGGGGCAGCACGTGGAAGATCACGGCGTTGCCGTTGAGAGACGAGCTGTTCAACCGGCTGGTTGCTATGGGTGGACAGAAGTGGGAGGCGTGGTAGATGAGTGAGTGGTGGATTTTGATGGCGTGGGAGGAGATGATTATGAGTTATGAAGTTATGGTTTCTTCAATTGTCTTGATAGATTGATGAGATTTTGGTGAGATCAGATTGTGGGTTTTCTTCATTCTTTACTCCTGTTCTTCCGTAATAGTCGACGTGATTGTTGTTCTTCATACCTTTAGCAGAAGCGAGAGTGTGTCATGTTTCCGAACTTGAATATTTGGAAACATTGTTGAGTATTAGCAGTTGGATTGTTCGATGGTTGCTTGATCCAATCTATCTGGTAGAAGGTTGTTGCCTGAGTTTACCCACCACCGAATGCTGGAGTTGGATATGATCAAACCCCCTCTTTGTCCCAGGAGCATCGGCTATCTCAAGCAAATCCTTCAATTACTTCCTGGAGGTTTTGAAGCTCCTCGAGCATCGCAACAAGCTCAGCATCCCAAGTTCCTCTCTTCCTAACTGTTTCAACCCTCGCACGAACCGCTTTTTCTCCCCTCTTCATGTCTTCGATAGCCCGCTGCAACAACCTCTGGTTCTCCCTCGAACGGCCTATCGACTCCTGCGATCTCTTCAGGCTCGTCATTGCCCGGCAAAACTGGTCGATGGACAGGTTCTTCGTCTCCATGATCGTGGCCTTGTAACTATGCACGAAACCTTCGAGGATATCCAGGTTCTCGGTCGACTGGTTCAGAGTCTCCTCGGCCACAGCTACGATGTCTTGAAGTCGGCGTAGGTATGTCTCGATTTCCTCCAGCAAGTTCGATACCTTGGAGCATTTATGTCAGACAAGTCACGAGCCACTTCAGGAGAGATGCGTTACCTTGTCGTCCATGTTCACGTGCTTGGCGGCGCTGGAGCCCCTACGGTGGTGGCCTGGAGGCTGCGGAGTGAGGGCAGCGTCTTCCTCGCTATCAAGAGTGCTTCCGTCCGAGTCGCGTTTGCGCTTGGATGGCATGGCGACAGTTTTATTATCAACGGTAGGCTCTGAAAGGCTTAGGGGTGAGAGCATGCTCATTCTTACGTTTGGCAGTACTTGTGTCAAGTCTCTGTTTACGCTTGCGCGACATGGTGGTAGATTCCTTGTCGCCGACTGGAGGTTTACCCTTGGTCTGTGACCGGGTTAAAGTCATGTCGGCGGCTAGGGGCTAGGCGCGAGTTGGGTTTTCGAAGAACCAGACTGGGGCGGCAAGGCGTGGCTGATCTGAGTAGGTGTCTGGGGAGCCCCTCCGAAGGTTGGAGAGGTAGGGGGTCGTAGGAGAGGAAATAGGCGAGTCGGTGGATTTAAGTACACATAAATTCACACGGGGGACCGGGCTTGCTGCCCCGTTTCGCTCATGCACCCGGTTAACACCCGGAAACCTCTCATAGTTGCACAAGCATAGAAGGTAAGTTATGTCATTCTAATTCTTGTTATGAAAAGACTGAACATCTTGTGATGTAACAAGACCGTAGGTTCCTTATTGCAATAGACCAGTGAATGCCTACGTCCTTCAACCTTCATTCTACGCCTTTTTCTTCTCCGTCAGTGCTAGAGCCTTCGAATAGGCATCTGATGCCTCACTGACTGCAGCTGCTCCCTTCTTCAAGGCATCCTTCAGCTCTCTGAAACGTGCATCATGCTTGGCCACTTTCTTTTCGAGCCTTTTGAGTTCCTTGGCTTGCTTCTCGTACTCCTCCTTCAGATCTTGGTACTCTTCGACCTGCTTCTCGCATATGTGATTGAGCTCGTCACGGGCTAGAGCCTGCTCCTTGCATTCCTTTTCTTGATCATTCAAGTTCTGCGTGAGAAGTGCAATTTCACTGTTCAAAACCGACACCTTCGATTGACGATGGTCCGCGGTCGACGCAGTTGCCGCCAACTCTAGAGCGCTATCAGCTCGGCGTTTCTCGTCCAGGGTCTCGATTCGAGCAAAGTGCAGTAGTTCCCGAAGCTCATCGGCGCTCTTTCGTTCCTTGTCTGCGCGTTCTTGCTCCTTGTCGGCGCGCGTCGTTTCCGTGTACAGACGTCTCTCTGTCTTTTCTGTGCAATCCTTCCACGTGTCTACAGCTTCCTGATAGGAGGCTACGCATCCCTCAAGAGTGTCGGCGCGCTGCCTCTCGACTTTAACTACATCGTACATGGAATCGATGGCTTGGTTCAAGAAGTTCTTCGCGTTGAGTGCCTTCGGTCGTTGGGTTAGTAGAGAACTGTAAAGTTTTGTTGACAGAAGTTTCTTACATCATCCACTGTCTTTTCCTTAGTTGGAGTTCCCCTCTTGCGTGCAATATCGTCGTCGGGTTCACCAGGGCACGAGGCTTCTGCCTTGCGCTTGAGGCTCGGGGAAGACATCGTTGCCGTTTCCTTGCCGACGATGATTGGATCTGAGTTCTCACTCTCCATTCGTGATCTGGTGCACGAGGTCGACTTGAGAGTCAATAGGAGTCCAGCTCGTTGAGAATTAAGCCGATATGGTGAGGCGTGGTTGGGTTGTGTAAGCGTGCTGAGCCCAGCCTGGGTCCGAAGGCGGAGGATTGCTGTGGGATGTAAGAGGGAAGGAACGAAAGAGGTGGGGGGTTTAAGTACCCGCACCTCAAATAAGGAAGGAAGGAACCTCCCGCCTCTGCGTTTGCTTTAACACAGCGACCAAAGAACACGATGACGAAAAAATTATGAATGGTATAGTTTAGTGACTGTCTGTCCAATCTCTACGTCAGAAGTTGTGATATTCACCAATGACTGCACAGGGGTCCGGCTTATAAGCAATGGCATTTGAAGAACTTAGTGAGTCCTTTGGTGTGTTTCCTATTCTGTCTCCCATTTTCAAGCACCCTATTCCTGTCTCCATCCTAGGAGTATGTACCTTGCTTTCCTATCACCGCCTGGTCCTTGGCACATATCTCGATCGCATCGGCCACCCCAAAGACTCAATCATGCAGAATATCCTTCAGCTCTTGAAGAAGGGCATCGCGCTCCGCCAGCTTCTGCTCAAGCCCATGACGGGCATGAGTCTCTTCCTGGCGCTCCTTATCTTTACGTTCCACTTTGCGCAGTAGGAACTGAACCTGGTCTTCCAATCGCTTCACCTCCGCCTCTGTGCGATTATTAGTGGAAGCTAGCTTGTTGGCTCGGTGTGTCTCTTTGTGGGTTTCCCTGCGAGCTTCATGCAACAATTTCATGAGATAATCGTTGCGTTCCTCCAGAGTGTCTGCGCGCTCACGTTCCACGACTGCTCGATTTTTCTCATCAGTGATGGCGTTGTTGATAACGTCAATGGCCTCGGTCGGGGTAACCTAGAGGATTAGTTACGTTGGTCTTTCAGCTTGGAGACTAAGAGAGTAGCTTACATCCTCTCTCTTTTGGGGCTTGGAGGTTGAAAGGCTGCGCGCTCTTGGTGAAGCTGTGGACTGGGACGTCTGGTGTCTTTCCGGCGATTTCATCAAAGCTTCCATGTTCTTTTTCCTCAAAAGATACTGGGAAGTACTGTAATATTGGGTCGGACGACGTTTTGTGAGAAGGGTATCATCTTTGTTGCTGGAAGTGTTTGTGTCCAGCTCGAGGTTGCGCTTGGGAGGCATGGTTGCGTCTTTCGGTGGTAACTTTTGAGCCTTCACTCTTTGGACAGAATGTTGGGTGTAGGAAGTTTTGTCATCCGTTGGTGTGAGTTGAGTGTGTCGAAGAAGCAAGCCCAGGCGTTGAGGCCGGGCTAGCTGATTTCGGCGATGTGGTCGACGACTTGGGTCTGAGCTTGAGATCTCCGAGGGGGAAGATGGTGTGAATGGTAGAAGGAGAAGAAAGAAGAAGGTGAAAGGCGAGACTTTAAACACCCACGCAGTGCCAAGGAATCTGGAGACGATGTAGGTGACTGTAACACCCAGTTGAGGTGAAAGTCACCGATAACCAGGCATTAAGATGGTTTCACTACACTGGAAGCCTCCCGACACTTGAGCTGCCACAAATGTCCCGCTTCATTGGTTTCAACAAACAACAAACAACAAACAACAAACCAAAAAACACAGTGCCATACGGATGTCATAAAAAGCAGAGCAAGGGGTGGTTAGCTACGGCCTTTGTCTACATAAATCTGATAGGAAAATATCGGCCTTTACGAAAATCAAGCAGTGATGTATAACTGCATGACTACCCTTCTCTGTCAGAAATTCCATGTCTGGTTAAGCACAGTTTGGTCTAAACTTCATGTCACTACTGCGATCCTCTCTGAAGTTTGTTAAGTGTTTAGTATCCCTCACCGTGAATCCGGCACAGCGAGATTTGTCCTTGCAAATTTAACACGCGGAAATGCGAGAATCGATACTAAAAAAGGTAAAAAGTTAACTAGCTCTGCTGCAAAAGACGGTGCATTAACGTCCGTCACTGCGAACCGAGATCCACCGTATAGCGAGACAGAGAGCGATACAAGCAGTCCCTACAGAGTACTCCTTGCCTAGCTCCCAACCTGAGTCCCGGGTATGGGTGGAAAGGCCTTGGAGCACGCATAGACGCTACATATGTTAACTGGGTCTCTTCTTCTACTCCATACAAATATCTCCATCTCGCAAGACGGTGAATCTCGCTTCACGGTAACGGACGTTAAAAGGTCTCGCTGGCACACTCACTTCACACAGAAGTCCGCTTCACAGAGGTAGATGTTATTCTTCGGGGGTACACTCGTGTAATTGCTCCATGCAAGCAAGAGCTTCCCAGCCCCCCGAGTACTAGGACTTTGTGATACCGTAGTCAATTCATAGACGCACGAGGACGTGAATGCTACTTGCATATTTCTTCTTAGCTAGCTACAATGTTATGGTCTTGACATAGCCAAAACCACTTACAAATAGACTACAAGCCACGAATCTCCTAGTTCCGTTTCATTTCTAGGCAGTGCGTCTGACGGCTACTCACGTCCGGACAAAGAACTTCCGTGGACTCTGTAACCGAATTCCAACGAACGTACTTCATACCAGAAGCTCGACTTAAGGCAGTTGCGACCGCGCATAAGCGTGTTCAATCCATGCTAACAATCACTGCAACCACGCACAAGCGTAATGCATCCGCGCAGGGCCGTCGTTGCTGTCTACCACCACCAGCGAGCGTATGTCTTAATCTGCTAGACATAAACCTATTTGCCACATTTACTTTCAACAATATCCGTTGTGGTCTAGTGGCTAGGATTTGCCGCTCTCATAACAAGAGCAACAACACTCTAACAAGTGCCGGCAAGGCCGGGGTTCGATTCCCCGC
>NW_022983659.1:5134-13570 GCF_010093885.1 Aplosporella prunicola CBS 121167 | reverse complement strand
CCGGCAGTTGTCATTCTCCTTGCAACACTGTTGCTTTCCATCTTAATGTTCATGAACCATCAGCAAGATGGCCTCCTGTGGAAGTCTTCAATCCTACCGCTTTTGTTTCACGGAGTCGAAGGGCCGCTCGCTGAAAACGAGTCTGTACAAAGAGTGGGGCAAATGGAAGCTGTGGCGAGAAAAACGAATGTTAAGCTGAGTGAAAGAATGCAAGGGGGAAAGCGGTTTGAGATAGATATGACGGAAGCTTGAAAACCGAAATCTCCACTTGCTAACCTTCCGATAAGGTCGAGGATCCACAGTAGATCCTAAGACTTTACAGGTTCGCGAGCGGCACGATATTGGTTCCTGCAGAATTTATTGTTGATCTCTTGGCGTTGTGGCGTTGTGCCTTGCTTTCCCCGCAGATTCGGCCCAGCCAGTGCGGAGAAGACTGGGATAGGAATTCAAGGCCGTCTCGGCGAACTCGACCAACAACAACCGAGATTAATCCGTACGAATACAATCTCGACGTGCATATAGATATTTCCTCGAGCTTCGTAGAGATATCGGTCGATAAGTACGGACTGACGATCTCCGTGGCGTGACGGTAAAAAGTTCCCAATCCCGTCTATATAAACTGCTGGCGGAAGGATGTGAAGATTCAAAGCACGACAATTCAGCCAGTTCAACATGCAGACCATCTTCAAACTCGCCACAGCAACACTGCTCACTTTTTACTTGGGTGGAGTTGAAGCTAGCCCTGCTGCCGGACGTAAGTTTATTAGTATGTGCCATTGGAAAGCGTACTGAATTTTTTAGACCTTCGATTCCCAAGACAGGAGACAACATCTTCAGTCCCCGATGCAACAACGACGTCGTCTTCATTGACCAGTGCTGTGACAACCTCGTCCTTAGCGACGAGTGCAGAGACAACATCTTCACTGGCCAGTGCAACATCGACATCTTCAGCCGCTCCGACATCCTCAGTATCTCCCAACGGCAAATGTGATAACAACAATGGAGGCTACACATGTAAAGGCTCTGTATTTGGTAACTGTTGCAGCGAAAGTGGCTGGTGCGGAGACACGGATGCTCACTGCGGTACCGGTCATGGATGCCAGCCGGAATTTGGAGATTGCACGCCCACCAACACCTCAGACCGGGGGTTTTGTGGAACAGGTACGGAATTCACATGCGTGGGTTCGGATCTTGGAGGTTGCTGTAGCCAATGGGGACAGTGCGGGACCGGCATCGAATACTGTGCTCAAGGATGGTAAGTTTGCAATCTTTTTTCGATTTCAGCGCTAAACATTGCTACAGCCAAAAGGATTTCTCATCTGATTGTCTGACAACGGATGTACCCTCATTGGACGGGTGGTGTGGAACGGACCGTGGTGGATATACCTGCGCTGGAGGACCCTATGATGGACAGTGCTGTTCAGCAGTTGGTGCTTGTGGAACTTCATCTGATCACTGCGGAACCGGCTGGTAAGTTTGATTAACGTCTTCAACAATTTAAGCTGACACTGTGTAGCCAAGTCGGATTCGGGAAATGCGATTAATTGATAATCTCTTTCGCAATGACAGATGGGCTCCGAAAGAAAAAGTGCTGCAATTTGTCCGTACTGTTGAGGGCGTTTGACTTTTTATTGTGATTACGATTGGATGGAAATGAGTTTTGTTGCACTGAGTGATGGCATCGTCATGTCAAATAATCTTTAGTAACTTAAGAAAATGTTTCATCAGCGCGTAATGGCTACGAAATGACAGAAAAGTCTGAAGAATGAAAAAGAATCCACGTCTGGAATTAGGTAGTATTTGCTAGTTCGTATTGAGTCTTGGAAACCTCGCCCCTTATAGTTACACTTCAACATCTAGCTTACATCAGCTACCAGCTTTCGACAGTGTCCTTCCCAGTCAAGTTCGGCTTGACCTGCTTCCCCTCAAGCCAGTCTTTGCACTTTGAGTACAGAATGTCGCGCTCCGGCCCATGGGAGTTCAAGTCCAACTTCGGCGGCGTGTCAATCTTATCTTCACACCATGCCAGGTAGCGGTAGCCACTGTATGTTGTTTAGTATAATTTCGTCTGCACACCACAGAGATCAAGACTTACCTCGGGTATTTCATGACCTCCGCCTCTGGGATATCGAAAGTCCGACCAGGGTGCACCGGAATCATCTTATCTTTGTCAAAGAGCAAAGTGTAGAAGCAAACTCCCCACTTGCCTTCCCTCTTCTCCAGCATGAAGAAAAAGCGGCAATCCGCTTCATTGTCCACCTCCACGCCGTTGAATGTGAAACGGCACGTAATGGTTACCTTCATCTTGCTTACAGCGCGGTTACCCTGGACATCAACAGTCTGCCCGATGAGGCGATGCATGATGTACATGAAGTTTTCACCCTTGGCAAAGCCGTGTTTGGATGCCTTGATGAATTCATCAATGTGACCCTGCTTCCAGCTGGTCGCAATGTAGGCATCGTCGTGAAACATGCTGCGATAATTCTCCCATTCGGCGGCATCCCGGTAAAGACCCCAGCCTTCGCAGATCTCGCGAATCTTCATCCGATCCAGCACGGCGGCATCATCGCCCGTGGCATTGTTGCGGGATGCTTTATCGGGACGGATTGACAGGGGTGGTTGCGTGGTTGGATACAAGTCTTTTGTGCCCAAGGTTGTCGTGCTACTGGTGGCGTAGACGGGGCGACTAATGGAGAGGAAGCGTGCAGTAGTGCCTGTTTGGATAACACACGGAGCGGAACGCGCGAGTGGACGTAATGCTTTCGTGCAGAACATGGTAGATAAAGAGGCAGGAAACTAAGTATGTGCTTGTAGAATAAAAGAGGTAACTGAGTTTGCTGAGAAACACAGCTGCTTCGCACTCTTTATAAGGAGTTCCGAGCATGACGTCCCCTCGACACTTACATCGCCGCGCTCAAATACCGACGTGACGCGTTCTCCAGCAGGTCCCTAGTGAGATCCTGAGCGTCGTTCCACCACGGCCCATACAGAGTCCGGTATACGGAGGAACGGAGCTTGAGATATACGCAACATGTGGTCTGAGGATCTACCGTTTCCGCAAAGCGCAGAGGAAGGTCACGTCTTTCGATGATGACGAAGCTGCAGGCTGCCGCTTATGTTATAGCTGAGTATTGAGACATCCAATGCAGAACTAGCGGACCAATGATATCATTCTTGTCTCTTCCATCATGCGGCAACGCCCTGCGTGCTGTCTCGTGGCTCGTTTATCTGCATCCCCCTTTCTCCTGAGATATGAGGAGATGATCAGTGATCGCGTCTCGATTTTCGCGCAATTCGTTGTCTAGACGGCATTGTGGAACTTGCTTTGCGTCTTCAGTCAATCTTCGGCAATGGGAGTCGGCATTGAACGAGCATGTGGGTCTGACGGAGTTAGAGGCGGTAAGTCGTCCGTGCAGTTTCTAACCGATTTCGGTAGGAGGTACATACCACCTAGTCTTCTTCAAGATGAACTCAACTTTATCAATGGATCTCAAACGTTTCTTCTTTAAATTTCCCTCTGTTCCTCTCCTCTACAGCCTCGCCTTTCATCAGCCCGTGGACGTAACAAGGCCCTATAAGCACGTAATGATCTTTTTGACGACGGAGTAGAAACGGAACTCCACCGCCGAATAAGATGCAAATGACATCATTTCTTATTAGCGTAGATGGCCCGATACCCAAGTACCCGTTAGGTGTGATGAAAAAGCGTCTTTGTGCACAACGAAGGAGTAGTACGTCTTCAAATCGCTCACGATTGCCGCCTTCGGCATGACACTTGATAATGTCTCTCAAAGCATTCCAGTCTTCTGAGCGCACATGGGAACTGCTAGGTTGGCTCCAAATGCTGTCAATGTACGCGCAGAAGTCACAAAAGCTTTGTTGAACCGGATCCTGAGCTGTTTGGGAATCCAAATGATCGCCAGTCGTTGTGACCATAAAGACGGCTCGCAATACTCCTAGCGGCTCAACCTCTAGAGAGGAGTGAAGTGCTAATTCCAACATTCTCAGGACAGAATGTATCCTCATCCCAGAGAGGAAGTCGTGCGCAAGGATTGCGACTAACTGGAGTTTTCTCTCTCTTGAGTTCTTGCCAACGGAGGTGGTGACGGCAAAGAAATGATGGAGCATCTTAAGAAAACCAGAGGCGCGTTCGCGCTGTAGTCGCATTCCTTCAGCCGTATTGAGATCCAGACGCCGGCCTATTGTATCCACTTTCAGGCCTCGTAATGATAGCACATTCTCACTCTCTGACCTTTCGAATTGCAATGCAGTTGCGCCTGCTGCTCGGTGGTGCATGAAAAAATCGTCTCTCCAAGACGGAGGATGCTCGTGGTTTTCCTCGTAGTAAAGGGAATTGAAGATGTTTTCTGTCCAGATACCCTCTTTCCAGTGCGGGATCCAGGACGGCACATCGCGTTTAGTAGCTTTTCGCTCCCGCCAGGAAAGGCCCTTGGCATTGTAAAGTGGCATGGTGAAGGAAATAATCGACGCCTTGTTGATAACAAAATCTCGAACTAATGCGCGGTATACATCCGTTGCCGAAGTACAGTAATCCGCTTTGGGAAGTTTAGGCCAACTGGGTACGCAACACATGCTTAGGATACCATAGGCTCGGTCCCGGGGATCCGAAGCTCTGAACATGTCGAAGGTCAATCTAAGCACCAAGGCAAAATCAAATCCTTCTACAGGTGTTCTGCTGCGGATCTCGGCAATCGATACGATGCAGGCTACCGAGCGAGGGACCAATCCTTTGAAAAAATATCCGTTGTAGAGTAACCACCGGGCAACTGACGCTAAGTTCATCCAAGGATAACTGATATCTCCGAAGAGTAGCAGTGGATCTCTCTGCGACACGACCACTTCCTGTACAACCCATATACGGTAGAACCATTGTCTGGAGAAAAGGCTTTTCAGTGCAAGCCAACTACTGTCCTCAGGATTAGGGAGTCCGTGTCCCTTATGTTCTTCGATGTTGAACTTTTTTCTTGGGATGTTTGTGCTTAGGTAGTTTGCGTTGGGCCAACCCTGGAGGACAATGTCGTGGATTTGGTATACCAGCTGGAAGGCGGAGTAAAGCGTCTTCTTTTCGTCCGCGCCTCCCCAGACGATGGTCCGGATTGCCTTGGAATAGATATCCTTCATCAGCTTAACCTGCATAAATCTTTCTTCATTGTCGTCTTGATTGATGCACACTTGATCAATCCAGACATATTTGTCGCTCAAGGTATCGGGTCGGTGGCTGTCATTTTGAATACGAAGTTTTCGAATATGACGGATACCAGACGCTAGACTCCGCGTTATGAGCAGCTCTTTTCCGTTGCAAAGAAGCGGCACAGTTTTTCGAGAACTACCCCAACAGTAGCTGAGCGCATAGTAGGAGTTTTCCCCTATCTCAGAGAAGCGCCTGGTGATTAACGTCCCGGAAAGGTCATTGTGGTTATCTAGCAGTAGCAGCCGGATTGTGCTGTCTGGATGAATACGGTCGTAGACAAATCTTTGGCCACGCATCGCCACAGGCCGATATGAAGCTGGGAAGGAAATTTTTAGATGGACTAGGAGCGGGAGGCTACGTTAGAGCCTCTTTGTATGATAGGTATGTAACTGGTGGCTTAGGGCCGCGGTGTAGCCAACCCAATTAGCTGGCACTACGTCTGCCTTTCGTATATGCACGGCTTGGTTAATTGGTCTCCAATAAGCGTGAGTCTGATGTTAAAGATGTTGGTTCATTCGCACGTGTTGAACGCCACAATGGTACAAAGCGGGGACGCTGATTCGGAGGCTTTCATTCCATCTATACCTAGATACAAAGCCTCTCTGGGGCCGAAATGAGGCCTTGGATATGGCGACTGTAGTGGAGGATCAGCTCGTCAAGTCCAAACTCGAAGACCAAAGAGTAAGGTAACAGCAAGATTGTGCAGCGTGCACGTTTTGGAAAGCATACGGAATATTACCTAGGGCGATTCAGCCTCGCTCTTTATTTTTGCGGGCTTTTTGGTGGTGGCGGTTATACTTGGGCGGAGTGCATGCAGCCAAAGGCTCTTTCACTCATCGCAGCCTGGAATCAGACTTTTCCGCGTCCGCCACCTGCGTTTTCAAGTTCGTCTGAGACCTCCGACGCATCGGTTCCAAAAACACGACCAATGTCCCCGCAGGCGCGGTCTTTATATCCGCTGCACTCGATTTTTTCACACCGAGAAGAGCATCCATCCAGGAGGTCTCTCCTCTTGGAACGGATTCAAAACAGATCTACCGCCGGGACTTGCGGCTGAAAGCAGCTCGTTAGTAGGGAAGAAACAGCACCAAGCCAAGCAAATGATGAATCAGATTGCCACCAAGTCGTGCGTCACAAGGCCTTACATTGAGATATGCCTGACGTATCAGGCTGAGAAGCAGCCCAAGCAACATTGACAGGGATTCATGCCATTGCATCTTCAACAAAGCCCCGCAATTGGCCACCAAGCCTGAGTGGTAGGATCCGAAACCTTGGCAATGCGAACCTGAAAGCCCGATGGCCAGCTGAAAGGCCCGATGATCATCAGTTGCAACGGCCTTTCCCTCCAGCAGGCTCATTTCCGCCTCATTTCCGCCCGCAGAATGCAAAGATGCGAAAGAAAGCGAGAGGAAAAAAGGGAAGAAGAAGAGAAGAAGAATAAATAGAATAGAGCGGGGGGGTTTATACTCGCGCTAGTGAGACACTTCCTTCCCTTTTCGGACATCCTTCCTTCTGCTCTTGTCGACAACCTCATCGGTGCGCCTTCCTTGCCACTTCCCTACTCTTGCCATCTACCCGCTCCGGAAGCGACTCTCCGATCGAGCTGGTAGACGTACGACGGGATGCGATGCCTGGAATTCATCTGCAGCCTTGACTCATCCTGGCTTTAAACGAGCCCATGCAGGCGGGACGGCATTACCCAGCAACCATGTCCGCCACACTGAGCTCCTCCCAGCTGGACGCGTACCTCGAGTACATTGCGCTCCCGGCGACGTATCTAACCGCGGTGCCGTACGAGAATCTGTCGCTGCACTACTATAAGCACGCGCGGAGCTCGCTCGACGTCCAGGTTCTATTCCGCAGGGCTGCAGAGCCACGGGCTCCCACTCGTCCCTGACCTTGTCACCCCTAACATCGGCACCCAGAAGATGCGTGTCGTCCGCGAGGGATCCCGCACCATCCAACCATGAATTCCCTTATATTCCCTAGAGCCGACTCGGCGGAAGCGCGCAACCGGCCGATGGAGGCGCTGGCACACGCACGCGCACATGGTTCGGCGGGGGTGGTGGGGGTGATGGCGATGGTCGTGTGGAAGTGGGGAGACGAGACGAGATGGATCTCGGATGGGAGTCAGAGATCAGATGGACGAATCAACTGCGGGGAGATAAGCGATAATATGAGTCAGGGCGTCAATAGCGGCTCGTGGGGCCCGCAAATCCGGGGAAACGTGGGAATAACTCAATCTACCCTTCTATTAGTCGCGTATTTAGAATCTTCATAGTCCGGAATCTCTCTCTAATAGTCAATCATAGACGGCGATTCTTACGTGAAAACGCCTACTACCTCCTTTAACCGTTACAAGGAACGAGGTATTTCTCCTCCTACATCATCTCCCTCCACCCGCTCACATCTTATCCAGGCACCTACGACGCCGAAACCGTCTACAATATCGTTAACACTACTAGCGTCTACTATATCTTCTTTATATCCTCGCCCGACGACCTATTCCCCGCT
This sequence comes from Aplosporella prunicola CBS 121167, assembly GCF_010093885.1. Classification (NCBI taxonomy): domain Eukaryota; kingdom Fungi; phylum Ascomycota; class Dothideomycetes; order Botryosphaeriales; family Aplosporellaceae; genus Aplosporella; species Aplosporella prunicola. The sequence continues at coordinate 5,844 of NW_022983659.1, read as the reverse complement.
ATCCTTTCTATAATCGCCTAGATCGGCTACTTCCCCGACTCGCAAGACGACGCCCCCTCCTACTACCTATATAGCTACGTCTCTAGCCGCCTAATAAAGCTAGGCGTAGACAGTATATCCTCTAGCGGTATCTCCGTCTACGTCGCCGCTACTAAGGTCGACGGCTTCCTCCTAGCCTTAACGCCCTTTAACTATAGCTATAACTACCGCTCTATTATACTATAGGGTACGGCTACTATCATCGACGACGACGCCGAGAAGATATAGGTTATAGAACTTATTACTAACTCGGTCGTACCTAGCCGCTAGGCTAATACGCGCGTCCCGCCTAATAAGCCGGAAATTACGTTAACGCGCGTTATAAAGGTATATATCGAGTACGATTGATTGATTGATTGATTGATTGATTCGTTTAACGTCTATATGCAGTCTGAGACTATGACGGACGGTTCTATCTAAAGAACTAACTAGGGGGGTGTAGAGTCAAGATAAAAGCAAGGTTATGCAAGGAATGGTTGGATCTGAGCCGGTGTATAATACGAAGGAAAGAAATAGGTGTTGAGAAGTAGTATTGGGTAAAGGAGTGGGTATCTTTTATAGAGTAAAAACCCTAGGGGAAAACCTCTATAAAAGATAGGGAAAAGAGGTAGAGGCTAGGGGAGGAGTAAAGAGAGAGAGTCTAGGGATAGGCTCGAAGAGGCTCGACTCGG
>NW_022983659.1:0-899 GCF_010093885.1 Aplosporella prunicola CBS 121167 | reverse complement strand
AAGAATTATCCTATCCTCCCCAATCCTAACGGACGACGATATGGATATAGAATAAGAAACGAACCCGACCTAACCCTAGTTTACGGAGGAAAATACGCCACTAGAAATAACCCCTACCCCAGGGATCCCCCGCTAAAATGGAAAATCCCTAGTAGTTATCCCCTCCCCTATCCACGGTAAGCGCCAACGGGAGAACATTTTCGCCTTCCTAGCTACGCTAGATAAAAACCCTAAAAGGACTCGCTACCCTAGTAGCTTTCCCGTCCCGAAAACGTCTACTGAATGGCTCTAAGCCTCCCTAGACTGCCTTCTAAAGGCAGCTAACGCGGAACAAGATACTAATAAGACAGAGAGCCTTCTCGATCTCCTCTCTATCTTTAGGGACTATACAAAGACAGGAAAAATAGACTACTTAAAGTCTATCCTTGCCACGTAAGTAAAAGCCCTAGAAAATACCTCCCGGGTACTCCAGACAAACGTACGGAAACTAGGAACGTCTCTCCCCATAATTACCCCGGCCTTACCTAGCCAAAATCTCCCCTAAAACCCCCAAAGCTACGCCTCCGTAGCCACAAGGAACCTCTCGCCTAACCAAACCGGATTTACTCTTATTTCTAATAAGAAAAAGCCCGGAACTACCCCTTCGCCCGCTCCTAAGCCTATACTTAAGGAGCACTAAATCTCCTTCCCTAACCCAGGACTAGATAAATCTTTTAGCCCACTCAACGCTAGAACACAGCTCAATAAAGCCTTCGAAACAGTAGGATACCGGGGAAAAACCGTTATCTCAGGCATTAGACTCTCTCAAAACAACAATATTGTTATAACGGGAAACTACGGATTCCCTACATCTTTTCTACTAGATAAGATCGATATAATCCGGAAAATCTTCCCGCAAT
>NW_022983658.1:0-13320 GCF_010093885.1 Aplosporella prunicola CBS 121167 | reverse complement strand
TTTTCATCACAATACATAGATAACCACGTACTATGAAACAAGGTCACAGCGTTTTTGGCCAGCATGGGGAGCGCTCAGCAGTCAGGGCACCCACAGCTGGAGCTCAGCTCAGCTCAGCCCAGCAGCAACGGCGGCAGCAGCAACAGCAACGGCGCTCCTGCCTATCAGTGCCCGGTGCGCGGTGCAACGCGCGCGCGGGACGGCGGCGATCAGGACGACAGGAACAGGACAAGACGCGGCCGGCGCACTGAGCCCCTTTTGGTTTTGGCGATTGCCCGGGCGTGGTGGTGCGGCAGTGCGGCGCGCGTCAGGGCGTTCAGGCGTCGGGGCGTCGTCAGGGCAAAGAGGGCTGGCTGCCCTGCCTGCCTGTCTGCCTGCCCGCCCTGTCTGCCCGCCCTGCTGCCTGTCATAGGTATGCCCTGCTCCGGAGCCAAGGCCAAGGGCGCCAAGAACTGCGCCGCTTGCCATCATGCCACGGCGATTGATGCACGCAAGTTCGGGTTTTAGGGGCGTGGGGGTGAGTGTGGGCGGGGAAAAGGTCAATAGAGTTGTAGTATGGCGTTACAGTTTGGGGTACATAGGGAGAGATGTGGTGGAGGCCTGATGCTACAGTACTACCTACTGCCGTCGCTACTGCTGCTGCTGGTGCCGCCTGATGGAACTACTACTACGTACAATACATACGTAGGGTGTGTGTGTGTGTGTGTGTGTGCGACAGATGGTTGCGGCGTGCCTGGAGCTGGAACACGGAGGCGCAGGGCAGAGATTAGAGACGCGCGTATCGTGGCAAGGCTCGAGGGGGAGTCTTTGCGCAGCGAGGGCTTCGGAAATGGCTTGCGGAGATCATCGCTGTGGCGCCAGCTTGGGTGTTTGGAATGGGGGATTGCCTGCCTGCTTGGTTGCTTGAAGGGGAGAGAGAGAGAAAGAGGGCGGCTGAGACGAGCAACGCGCCCATTCTGGCTGAGCTCCCTGTTCTCTGCAGCAGCAGCAGCAGCAGCAACAGACCGTTGCCATGAGCAATGCGCATGGCCGAATTATCTGCGCAGAGAGGCACGCACGCACAGCACGCACGCAGCCGGCATGGTCGTTGATGATACTTTGCAGGTACCTACCTACCTAGTGCGCCCTCTTCTGGGGAAGGGCGGCCATGACTAACGGAAGCCAAACGGCGTCGCAGGGCCATGCGCTCCTTCCGCCTCGGCCTTCCTCTCCTCGACGCTGCGCGGGTCGGCACGCGAGACCAACACCCTATCGCCCTGCAAGCTCGACGTCAAGCTTTTGGCTGCTGATCGCGGCTGGAATCCTCGTCACATGTCACTTTGGACCCAGAGCCAGAGAGTTTAGCATGGATATGCCGTGAGGGGAAAGGTTTACCGCATGCGGCAGGATCGACTATCCCCGGGGGCATCGCCTTTGCCCTCGTTTTGCCCTCGTTTTGCCCTCGTTTTGCCCTCGAGGCGTCGACGATGGTTGACGTGTGCGGTGCGCGGTACTGTGGCTTCGGTCTGAGAGGACGCGCTGGTCATGCCTCGCAACAGCGCTGACGGGATGGCTGCAGTTGCTGCTGACTGCCTCTGCGTCACGTTGCTGTCGTACCGCGCCGTCCCAAGCTGACAGAGGTATCGTGGCTGCTTGATAGGCGCGGGATATTTTCTCGCCAGCGATAAGCCTTTCTTTCTGTCCGACATTGTCATTCGCTCCTGCTATCCTTTCTTCTTCCAATCATCTTCACCCAGCTCCAAGGACTTGCCGGGCTTGCCTTTTGCCCGCTCTTCCTTCTTGGCCTTTTGGCTGTGCCAATGCTGTACCAGGAAGCGTTGTACGGTCCCTTTAGCTTCGGTGTCGTGCAGCTTGAGGCAACATAAGCCCTGCGTATCGGCGGGTCACTGCGGCATCTTGAGCTCTGTGTGCTCTTGGCAGGGTTGCGCTGATGACGCTCGGTGGCAGGTCAAGAGCTTGGTTCTTCATAATGCCTGGAGATGTCTGAGAGATGAGAACGAGCAAGCCACGGCGCCCCCGGAATGCATCCAGGGTTTAACGCACACCAAACTCAACCACTGATAGTAGAAGGGCAGTCAGTCATGCCCAGAGCCATGATAGAGGTCCAGCTAGAGCTGAGCAGTGGCATCACAGGAACTCCGATGTAATGTTCATCAACATTCTGGGGAACCTCCATGCCAAGTTACGGGATCGTCAAAAGCCGCTAGAAGTCTGGATCGGGCCCTGCTTTTCTTCTTATCTAGCCTGCTAGCCACCGCCCGTCGCTTCTATTCACCTTGGAATCATGCGAGGCGCAACCCCACCTCTCTCTGCTGGTCTTTGCGACACGGGCCCCAAAAAAGGCCAACATAATCGTGATTCGCAGATTGGCTGTTATCTTCAGGAGTTCGTGCCCGGTATTTAGCTGACCTGTTCCCGCTGGTGTCTTGATTTCTGGACAGCGGCGATACAGCCTCGGACGTCACGAGCTTGGAGCGGGGAAAGGCAGATTCCAGTCGCATCAACACTTCCTTTTTTGGCAAATCTTTTCAGTCTTTGCGAGACATTTCCAGTCCCCCCTCTTCTTTCAAGACCCTAAGCAACGGTGGCTTTGTCGTCAACTCTTTTGAAATCGGTGCTTTTCAAGTTAGAAGTCACGCGCCTCCAAGTGCCGTGTGTTATATGCCAGGCGTGAGACTGAGTATACCGGTCTAAGTTCAGGCAGTCCCGACTCCACGCGACCTTGCATTTGAGCAGTACCGACGATCCTCAGCCCCAATTTCACGTCTCTCAAATAATTCGTCTTTCGAAGCAGAGCTGATTAGTTAGGAGGACAAAATGGAGAAAGAAAAAGAAATCAAGAGAGTGGCGCAGCCCTCTTCAGACTACGAAATTGGAGAAGTAAAAAGTGTGGATGCTGATGCTGCCAAGCTGGCAGAGATGGGCTACACCCAGGACATGCAGCGAAACTTCTCCATATGGTCGGTTCTGGGTGTCGGCTTTTCACTCACAAACTCCTGGTTCGGGATATCCGCAGCACTGGTGACGGGAATTAATTCCGGTGGGCCTCTGCTCATCATCTACGGCATCATCATCATCGCTCTACTCTCGACTTGCGTGGGCATCTCGCTTTCGGAGCTGGCGAGTGCATTCCCTAATGCGGGCGGTCAGTACTTTTGGGCGAATGAGCTGGCACCAAAGAGATTTGCGAACTTTGCTTCGTACCTAACGGGATGGTGCGCTTGGGCGGGATCGATCTTTACGTCGGCAAGTGTCGCGTTAGCTGTTGGGAGCGCGCTGTGTGGCTGCTGGCAATTAACCCATCCGGACTTGTGAGTATGCTTTTCTGAGATGGTTGGCTGTGATGCTAATCCCTCAAAGCGTGGTGAAGAGCTGGCATGTGTTCGTTGCGTACCAGATCGCCAACATCATCTGCTTCTTCTTCAACTGCTTTGGCAAGGTCCTGCCTATTGTATCATCCACGTCGCTCTACATCACGCTACTCTCCTTCACAATTATCCTGACAACGGTCCCGGCGGCAGCACCAACCCACCAGCATGCCAAATTCGTCTTCGCAACTTTCATCAACAACACCGGTTGGTCTCAAGGCGGCATCGCCTTCATCGTTGGAATGGTGAACACGAACTGGGCTTTTGCATGTCTGGACTGCGCAACGCACCTGGCAGAAGAGGTGCATCACCCAGAACGCATGATCCCCATTTCCATCATGGGGACCATAGCCATCGGCTTCGTGACCTCCTGGTTCTACTCCGTGTCCATGTTCTTCAGCATCGTCGGCGACTTTCAAGAGCTCGTCGACACGTCCACCGGAGTCCCGATCCTCGAACTCTTCTACCGCGCGCTCAGGAACAAAATCGGCGCCTGCGTGCTCGAGACTCTGGTCATTCTCACGGGTTTGGGCTGCCTGATTGCGAGCCACACGTGGCAGAGCCGTCTGTGCTGGAGCTTTGCGCGTGATCGCGGCGTCCCTGGCAATCGGTGGCTGGCGAAAGTGAATCCTAGGCTAGATGTGCCGCTCTATGCGCATGCGGTGAGCTGCGTCATCGTTGCGGCCGTGGGTTGCTTATATTTGGGCTCTTACACTGCATTTAACAGGTAAGACTCGCCCCCCCCCGGACCCCAAAGCTCTTGGAAACACTGCTGACGCTCTCCAGTATGGTCACCGCCTGTATCGTCCTGCTGTACGTGTCGTACTCGATTCCAGTCGTCTGCCTGCTCATCAAAGGCCGCAACAACATTCATCACGGGCCCTTCTGGCTTGGACCCATTGGTTTCTTCGCCAACTGTGTTCTCTTAGCTTGGACTGCCTTTACTGTCATCATGTACAGCTTCCCATACGCAAAACCAGTCGAGGCGAGCAATATGAACTATGTCTCGGCGGTTTATGGCGTGGTTATGTTTATTATTGCGGTCGACTGGCTTGTAAGAGGGAGAAAGTATTATAGAGGTCAGACGACAAGGCATGTGGAGGCGGAGGTAGTGGCTGTCAGGGGGAGGAGTGTTGGTTAGGGAGGAAGTAAGGGTGTCTGATGAAGCAAATAGAGCCTTGCGTAGCTCCAATGATTGTGCTTGGATCCAACATTCCTATCTGGTCTTGCTTCAGAATTCATGTACTACGATTACAAGGACAGATGTTGTCATTCACACCCCCACAGTGAGAGGTAGGTTGAAGAAGCGAAAGTGCAAGTGCTCCAGATTTAGATGTTAAAGATACTTAGGTACAATCATACCAACATGCTCCCGTGAGTAGACTTAAATCTTCCTTGCTGGTTTTTTCTTGTCCTGTACTCGAAGCTGAGCTCGTAACTAGTTGAAGTAGTTCAGAAGGGCGTACGAACCATAACAATATCTAATCCTCCGATCGGAATAGTAAGGATAAGCGCATGAAATACTACCGCCAGGTCGTACAATAGCAAAGGATCAAAACAAAACCAAACAGCATCCTCGTCGCAGCCGCGCATGCCGCTTTCGCTAATGATTTTGTAATGGTGCATTTGCCAATGCTCACATGCATCTCCACCAACCTGTATTCCGAAATAGGCTAGACCAATGCACTGCCCCTCCATATCCCCCGCACTTGCAATCACACATATAATCATCGCAGTTCCCTGCGCAGTTAATTCCCCTGGTAGTAGTTTTAGAAGCTTTGAAATCATATTCCTTTTCCGAGTTAAACTCCCTTGTTTCCTAGGACTTACTGACAACCGTAATGCCGTTGGCGAGCCTTCCGTTGGAGCTACGCGAAAGCATCGTTGACTACCTTCGCCCCACACGTCCGCGTACCGGCATCAGCGTAAACACCATACTCGAAGACCTCCACAATGCTCGCCTCTCCTGTCGTCCCCTCTACGAGGCATCATGGGGCGCGTTCGGCCGCACCCTCTGGCTGCGGAAGTTCCGTCTCGTGCAATCCCACCTAAACCTCCTTACGTCCTTCTCCAAAATCGCGTATCTCGCCGCAACAGTCCGCACGCTCTCCTTTGGCATCGAGCGCTTCAGCGCCGACGCGTTCCGCAGCTTCGAGAACTGGATCGACAGGGCCCAGACTGAGGAGATTCGCGCGCAGCGACGCGCCACGTACCTGCAGTACAAAGCGATAACGACATCCGAGCAGCAGCTGCATGCTTCTGGCAAAGCCGCGCAGATGCTCGATGCTGCGCTGCGCAACTTCCCCAACTTGCGCGAGGTTGTCGTCTTCGTCCCGCGAGAATGGAAGTCAACACTGCCATTCTGGCCGGGCTGCACAGAGCAAGATATGTTCAACAAGCTGCAGAAGGAGGAGTGGGAGCCCATCTACGACTACTACAGCCAAGCAGACTTCATGCGGGTCCTTCTCTCAGCGTCAACGAGGCGCCCGCGCGTTTTGGAGGTGCTGAGAGTCGTGGATGGGGGTGTTATCCCTGACTTCTATGGACAGGATAGCGAGCTGCTCGATACGGCTATGCTGGGGCTCAGGGAACTGTCGTTGCCGCTGCGAAAGCCGCTTGTGCCGATGGCTGATGTGAGGCCGGATTGGCTTGCGGAGTTTGTGGGCTCGACTTCCAAGACGCTACAGTTTTTGCATCTAAGTTTTCCGTCCAATCTCGAGGAAAACTCTGTTCGGGTCTTTGGTGATTTCTCAAAAGACATTTACCTGCCGAAGCTCCGTTCTTTGTCCCTCAAAGGAATTGAGTGTGAAGATGAGGCGCTCAAGGCCTTTTTCCGGAAGCATGCGAAGACGCTGAGGGAGCTCAAGTTGGAGTGCATCACCTTGTCCCGTTCCTGGGAAGAGTTGCTCGTGCTTATCGCTGATGTTTTGTCCCTCGAAATACTCGGGATATACGATGCTCGCCCTAAAAATCAGACGCTAGTATCAGCCAGACTGTTCAGGAGGGCAGCAAATCGTTTTATGTATTGCTAGTTGCGCCTGTTCGCTCTAAGGTATGTACGCACCCCTTTGGCGGGTTTCGTCTCCATTGAACATGCCATAGGGAAGGTTCCTGATGCTACCTCGAAACCAATCTGCTATCCTTGCGACAGGGGACCGGAAGTATGTGCTAGTATCGAATCTGACAAAATAGGAGGGCTGGTATATGCCTGTATGACGGGAAGACACGATTATCCAAAATCTCCGTTATTGTCTCGGCAGTATACTGTTTATTTTATTATCTCATCATTTGGCGTCGCAATCATCACCATCGCTGATACCCCCCTCACCACATACTCGCTTTTTACAATGTTTATTTGCTAGGTCAAGCCTTTGATCCATGGGTCTTCATATCCACTTTAACGAGTCTCGGTTCTAAGGGAGGGACATACCCGGCATCATACATGAACAGTGAATTCTCACCTATGATCCTTCACGGGCATAGAAGCTGGGCGTGGGCTGAAATTATGGTTCTGGATTTTGCAAACATCATAAGAGAGTAGTATGTTATAGGTATGATCATGAGTTTCTGTCAAAGGCTCCCTAAGCCAAAAGGTCTCGGACTCCAAGAAGCATGCGAACTTCGAGGTTATAAGCCATGTTTATGCCGTATGCCGAATTTTTCATGTTATTGGCAAGTTTGATATTACCTGCGTATCAGATAGACCCGTTCGATGTCCGCGGTGCAATAAATAGGAATTTTTGTTTTTTGTAACCATAAATCTCTCTGAGAAGCGAAGAAAAGGTGAACGCTCGCCAGTAATTCATGAAGATCGTCATCAATTCTGCCGGAAGTTGGTGGAAAGAGGTGTCAGAGGGTGATGAATGTCGACATTATAATGAATTGGTGACAAGAGAGTTTGACATTCCAAGACGTTTGTAGCTGGGAGCATCACAGGGAAATGGTTGAGAAGGAACAACTGGAAGACTTGCCGACCAACCCCTATGTCCCATACCATGTGTATTGCACCAATGCGTCTCTTGTAAGTGACGTTTGCACCTACGACCTCAAGTCTCATACTCAGGTCGACTAGGCGGTACACAATGATATATGGAAGAAATCGCGGAGGCAAATAAATGCCCAACGTCATTGTACATAGGTAGGTACCTACCTAGGTACCTACTTGCATACAAGGGCCAGGTCTACCTGGATGCAAAGGCTAAAAACGCCCTCGACGAAGAACATGGCTCGGACAACACCTATATAACTATTTACCCGAAACTGACTGAAGACCCGTGAGTACCTAGGTATCCCTCGGTCTGTTTAGGTACCGTCGTTGCTCTTTAGCCTAGTCGAAATATCAGCGCCGTTATATCCTCTTTTTTCTTGGAGACTATTCGACGTTTACTGCACTGCTCAGACGCCCTCTTATCCGAATAATTACTAATTGGGTAACTCTCGAAGTCCGATCCCATGTTTACTTTGGTTCCATGGTCTTAATTCGGGTGCGTCATCGCCTCGACCTTATAGCAGTTATGGTGACGAAGGATTTGGCATTTATGCTATTTAAATCCTATATTTGGAAGTGGGGTTGTGCGGACGCTGACGGACAGATGAGGGTTCTGCTATGTACCAGTGTTCTGTTCACTTTGTGCACTCTAAGGGGCGTTTATTAACCTGCGACACCTACCTGACAAGCTCCGAGAGGGATGGAGGGTCTTAGCACCGCTTCTCAGCTTCCTGTTGACTAAAACCAAACCCGATGCGTCATGACTCTGCCTAGGTGGCGCGGGTCGAAGACGAGTCACTGTCTGTGATGGTTGCAAGCCCGTTTCCACACCTACAACGATCTCGGTCAACCAAAGCGAGGATACTACCTATAGCATTCGAAGATAAAGGGGTGAAGGAGAGGAGAGGAGAGGAAAAGAGGGGGGGTTTATAGTCGAGCGGAGCGCGGCGGAAGAGGAAGGACTATCGGCGAGAAGGGGCGGAGGATAGAAGGAGGAGGGACGCACCCGCTGCTTCCACTTAATGAATTTATGATACCTACCTAGGTACCTATACCCCTCGTTGACTCTGACCCCGCAGTTCTTACCTACCTAAAGTATGTGCCTCATCTCGCACATACTGCGACTCAACATCCACCGCACGCCTTCATCTCCTCGGCCGTAATACTCGGTAAATAATACTCGGTAAAAAAAATAAATAAAAACAACTCACCTCATCGACAGAAGGCCGGAATGCCGAAGAGCTCCGTGGATCTTAGTTGGTCGTGACCTCTTTCCTTCAGGCACCTTTGGTTTGTTTGAGGGCCTATCAGAGGAAGATGCCAAGCATGCGGAGAACTAGATCGACTAGATCAACTGTCGGTTGCCCATAAGGCACACCAACTAAAATACCTACCAGATCGTGCTCATTCCTGGCCCTCCAGGAACTGGCAAGAGACACACGACTGTCTATTCACCGGAAGCAATCATGTTGCTGGGTAGATAATGACTCTTTTTAGGCACGCACACGACTAAGGGTTGAAGGCTTCATTGGACGAGATGTTACCTAAGTATGTGGAGGAGCTGATGGTGAATGTCGTCTTTGCTAATAATCGATGAGCAACACCACCTCTTCACACTCAACTGTCCGTTTGTTTGTCCCTAGGTATTGAATGTCTAAGAGCTCGCTTTGATGGGCGCTCGGCTTCATGCACGTTGCCTACTATCTTTATTTGGCTGGTGGACGCTTGTCGACTCGCACTGGGAAGGAGTCTAAATCGCGGCTATTCGGACCGTAAATTCGCAACCCTAGGTAAAAGGTCGCCATGCTTGAACTTAGCATACATAACGCGGCTGTTGTGCCACCCACCTATGTAGGTGATGCAACGCCTCGACGCCACGACCAACCGTCCCTACCAACCAGATGCTCGTGCTCCAGCGCAAGCAGAGCTCGGCCTACTACATCGAGATACCCGGAACTCTGCGCCTTTACGGGCGCGTCTTTTCTAGCGGGAGGAAAGTGGAGAGGTGAGAGGCTTTGGATGCTGGGTGGGTGGATGTGGTGCGGGACGTGTGTTGGCTATGTTGTAGCGAACATGCGGAGTAGGGCAGGCAAGCCGAGTCTGTTCGTGACGTGGGTTGAGTGATTTCCATGTGTCTCTGCATGTCTGAGATATACCGGGGAAAGATACCTAGTATTCGAAAAGGATGCGAGGGCAAAGAAGTATGAAGGTAGAAGAGTAAGTCATATCCCTATGAGGTGTGTATTCAAGCAGGTAGAGGGGCTGAAATGGGTACGTGCTGCTACTCATCGAGGATCCGGTACAACTTATGTTTGATTTGGAATTGTGTTCGAGACGAGGGTACGTTGTAGAAGTGTCTGTGATCGTTGATACTAGGATGAAGGCGAGTGGCCATGGTCTGGACCGGTGGGAATTTATATGGAAATCGCTGTGTGAGCACTTCTCCTAGAAAGGAGGCATAATTGTGAAGATGCCCGAAAACTGAAGTGAAAAGAACTTGGCCAAGGGCTGCCGTGAATGACTTAGGAAGGTAGTATTTGCAGAGAGCAAAGCTCCAGCGTCTAGGATATGTTTACACGGGCTTGACCTACACGACCCGCTCCCCTCCCCAATTACGGGGTCTTTTTGCGTCGTCGTCGTCCCAGGCAACACGCTCATTGCCCCGGACCACCGTCTACCGCACCGTCTTCTCGACAAACTCCTTCTCGAGCCTGCCAACCTCCCTCCTGAACGCCTCAACCTCCCTCCAGCAATCCAGCGGCCTCCGGTCGTTGATCCTCAAGCAAGCGACGATCTCGTCCTTGGCCTTCTCGACGCCCGGGTCAAGATGGTCGATCTTCTTGCGGCCCTCCAGCTTCGTCTTGAGGGCAGCAATCTCGCGCTCGACGAGGCCGCGCGACATGTCGGCATGGCGCTGCTTCTCGGCCAGGGTCTCGGAGCTCGACAGGGCGGCGGACAGCTTCTCGGTCAGGGAAGCCGACGAGGACACCTGCGCGTCCGTCTCGGCGACGATCTGGTCCTGGAGCTCGCGCAGGCGCTGCGACTCGTTGGCGCGCAGCTTGGCGAGCTCGGCGGCGACGCGGGTTTGGACTTCCAGCTCGACGGCCTTGGAGCGCGTCGCGTCCGACTGGGGGCTGTTCTGCAGCGTGTCGGCCAGCTCCGAGGAGAAGCGGACGGGAGCGTTGCTGTGGATGGCGGGACGAAGGGTCAGCGACTACAGCAGATGCGGCGTTGCGGAGGCGCCAATGGCGGTACGTACGCGTTGAAGATGTGCTGGGGGACCTGGCCCTCGGGTTTTGAGTTGCCCGCGCCCATGGTGATGGTGTGGTTGAGGGGTGTCGGTGTTTGGCGGGTATCCTATCCACTGCAAGATTGACGTCGCCGGGAGAGATTCAAGAGTTCGGAGCCGGGCCAGTCACGTGCCATCTACCCTAGGTACGCCCTCTTCCCGCTCGACCGTTCCCGACTGTCACTTGAGACACCACCATCATGCAGACGAGCTTGATGACATGGCTGAAGAAGCCGCCCGCCGTGACTCAACAGCCGCAGCCAGAGCCCAAGGAATCTAAAGAAGAAAACACCCCCCCAGTCGCCGCCAATCCCTCACCACCCGCTCCCAAAGATTCCCTCCCCAAACTAACTCCCCTCAAGCCACTCGCGCCTCACATCAGCATCGAGCCCCTCACCGCGACGACCATCCCATCCTTCCGCCGCCTCAACTCCCTCCTCCTCGAGATCCCCTACCCGCAAAAATTCTACGACGAGATCCTCACCGACAGCGTCACGTCGGCGCTGACGCTCGGCGCCTTCTGGCACCCCACCGAAGCCAACGGCAGCGAGAGCAGCAATGGCGTGGGCGGCAAAACCGTCCTCGTAGCCGGGATCCGGTGCCGGCTGCTCGAGCAGTCCGCGCTGCCCATGCCCGCCGGCGCAGGCGCCAGCACCACCACCTCCGGCCCCTCCAAACCCCTCCTCTACATTGCCACGCTGAGCACGCTCTCCCCCTACCGCGGCCACGGCCTCGCCACGCACCTGCTGCAGCGCGTGACGCGCACCGCGGCGCGGGACTACGACGTCGGCGCCGTGTGCGCGCACGTGTGGGTCCGCAACGAGGAGGGGCTGGCGTGGTATCGGCGGCGAGGGTTCGAGGTCGTGGGGACCGACGAGGAGTATTATCGGCGGTTGAGGCCGCAGGGGGCGTGGCTGGTGAAGAAGCGGGTGGGGGTGTGGGATGTGCTTGAAGGGTGAGAGTGCGGGTTGGGTATCTTGAGTCCTTTGTTAAGGATGGGACGGGACGGAATGGAGGACGGCGTCCTGGTGGCAGCAGGCATTCTGCGGCTGAACAATGGACCTTGAGGCGGGCAGGCCGGGCAGGGGGGGAGGGGCCGGACAGGACAAACAAGCATGGGCCGAGAGTCAAGCAGCAGCCCAGAGGCGCAGAGGATGCGCAGTAGAAAGAGCCACAGAACAAAAAGGCGAACAAAACATTCAGAGCCGAGGTAGGCCAGATGGTGACAATCAGATGAGCGGCGAGCAAGCGGTAACACTCAGCCTAGCCGTTGGTTGTTGGTTTGAAAGACAAAGAGGAGTGGACAAGAAACTAGGTAGTGTGTGGGACGTAACTGCCTGGTATGCGTTGCTACGCACATGGAGCCGTGGGCGCACATGGAGCTGTGGACACACAAGGACTGTTGTCTGATCTTCAAGCCTACGGCACCGAAGCGGAATGTAGGACGCGAGCTTGTCAAGCGCTACCACTGTCGTACTTGACGTGGAAGACCAGCTCTGATGTCGGATAGACTGTCCAGAGTGTCTGTCCCTGTGGTCTCAATCATCGTCTCCGGTAGGCATAATACAGTGCATATATCTCGCCACGCAACCTCTGCAAAAATACAGGAATCCGTTGTGTTCCTTGTCTTCTCTAGCGCTCTTTTCAACGCCGCTCCTTTGCACCTCCGTCTTCTCTTTTCCAGGCTTCTTCCCTGTACTGTGCTATTTGACAAAACCTGTTACTAACAATGCCGATGTACAAGCCATTCTGCTGCCACCTCTTGGTACACGATAATTGAGCATTCAGCAACACAAACCCCATCATCATTACCATCACCATCACCATCCCCAATCCAAGCCTGCAATTGATCTCCAACGAGTCAGCCCACCCACGCACCTAGCACATTTGCGGAATAAAGTCTCGCTGATCCGGCACACCGGCCGCTATACCAGAACAAGCAGGTAGCACGAGGTGTGAGTTGGCGCGCGCGGGCGTGCGTTGTGCGGGTGGGCGTGCGGGGATGGGAGCCCAGGTACAGGCGCGGAAGATGGTCTTAGCTCGCGCTCGCGACCACGAGTTTCCTGTTGTGGAAGGATGATCACTGTCGCTCGCTGCGGGCAGATGTGGCTTTACGAGTGGGCTGAATGCGTCTGTGGCTTGTTTACTCGGCCTACGCGGACTGGCTTGGGGGTCACTGTGCTGAGTATTGGTGTGTACTTATGGACACTGTTTAATACTAACCAATCCAAGTAGATATCCAGACTACGGTTCATTCCCTTCAACACCGCCAACTTACACCCTTTTCCCCTTCACAACGGTCAAGATGTGTATAAACAACCATAGAAAACCCCAGACAGATATACCAAGAACCGCTTCTTCAACGATCGGAGCTACTAACCAGCCCACGCGTTCCAACCACTCTCAACCGCAGCTCTATAATATCGGTGAATAAAAAAACATACTCAAACACACCCAACCACCAACTTCTCCTACCCATCTCCCCCTCCCCCCAGCAGCCACCAAAAAGCAAAACACCCAAGCCACCACCGACAACCCCCCGGCATACCCACCCCAAGGAACCCCTCACTATCACCATCACCGCATCCCATCCCCTACCCAAAAACACGAACCACCCCAACAACCCCAACCCAGCCCCAACCAGCCAGCCCTATAACGCCCCCCCCCCCCCCCCC
>NW_022983657.1:0-14337 GCF_010093885.1 Aplosporella prunicola CBS 121167 | reverse complement strand
CTTTTGTGTAAAAGCCTTTTAAGAGTTTCGTTTGGAGACAGTATTTCAATCACAGGACTGAGAGTTGTAGTTTGGAAGGAAGGGTATATTATGTTTATTGTTACTTTGCTTGCTATTCATACTGGCGGTTTTAATACTGACAAAGTCAAAAGCATCTGTCAGCCAGGATCACTCCGATAACTCTCGTTTTTTCAGCCTCATTATCTAGTGGTTACACAACAGCCTTACCCCCTGCACTACTCATTTATCCACTGCAAGGAAGCAATGATCTCAAAGAGAAAACGTGTCCTTCTAGATAGTATCTTATATACCTCCATAGGTAGTAGTAATTTAGAAGGACAAGCGGCGTCCAATTCCTCGCGCCCAGCTTCACAGCATCCAAAGAAAAGAGAGCGCACAGGATCTCATGTGACTCGAAATCTTTAAGAAAACCCATGCCTTTATGACAAGTAAAGATGTCCATCCGCTGCAGAGCACCTTTCCGAAGGCTTCCACTGCAGTCCCCTACAAGCCAAAGTCACGAGCTTTGACGCAAGCCGGTCGTCATCTCTATTCCTGAGCTCCGTTTTGAAATATTCGTCCAGCGCTTCGTAGTCTGCGCGGTTAACCGAGGCCCATTTGATTATCTTGCCGATGTACAGCTCGTAGACGCAGAGGGAAAGTGCCCAGACGTCAACAGGCGCTCCGAAATATGGCGTAGCGGGGTAAGCTCTCTCGGCGGCCTTGGACTCCTGCTTCAACGCTATAATCTCAGGAGCCAGGTAACGGACCGTTCCAAGCATGTGGTTCGTACTATACTCCTCGACAGCAGCGTGGCCGAAGTCCATGATGACTGCCCGCGGCGGAATGGAATCGACGACACCGATGTTGTCGAGCTTGATGTCGTGGTGCAGTATGCCTTTAGCATGAATGTAGGCGAGGCCTCCGTAGCATTGTTTCATAACGTAGGCAATCCATTCGTTCTCTGGGCGTTGATCTCCGTGAAGACGCGTTGATAGCGCCGGTGCGAAAGGTGAGAGGACAGCAGTGACTTGTTGGCACTCACCTTGACCAGAGCCAACCGGATACTCTCCGCCGATGAAGTCCTTGAGCTTCGAAACGTTAGTCTGTTCAGAAGTAGTCAGTATATTCAAATGTTAATAGCTTTGGGGACTTACGTGGTTGAGCATGCGCATAATTCGAAGTTCCTTGTCGATATCAAAGGTGTTGTGGCGGGTCCTCTTCATGATCTTCAAAGCTACCGCTTCACCAGTAGCCTTGACGAATGCGTATGCTACAGTTGAATATGTCCCTCCAGCGTGCACGGGATAGGAGTAGTATTTAGTGTTAACCCTGTAGTGGTTCATGTCTGGAGTAGGTGCAGGCGTGATTTCATGTGGGATCCGGGGAAAGCTAGGAGCGTTCAAGTCCATGACGCGCCTCAGTTGATACCGATAGCTTTCCTCATCGAGGTCGGTGAAAGATATTTTGAATGCAAGGTCACCGATGGTGATCCCGGTGGGCTCACAGACGGCGTGGCATGCATTCTGAAGTTTCTCTATGCCATTGATCAAGACGGGGTGTTTCCCAGCTATGATCATTAGCACACCCGTTTGACGATGGTGTTGGAGATAAACGTGCCTGCTCTCGACGTTGAAGGTAGAAGGTCCAGGAGCCAGTAGTACATCTGCTCCACCCGTAGCAAGTCCGCGTCGGCTAGTTCCAAGGACCCAACCAATATGCTCGTGGGCTGGGGGAATGTTGAAGTTCAGGCGAAAGAAACCGCAGTATCTGCCGCCACCTAAATTGTCATGGTCGTTGGGGTCGACTATGTCGTAATGGACGAATTTGCGCACGTGTTGAAGCGACCTTGGCTTTGCGATGAGCTCATCGACGAGTTGATTGAAGATGCGACGAGCTGTTGGAGACATTGGGTAGATGCGGGCGAAATCACCGCGATGACCCGCAGGATCATAGTTCCAGGTAGAGAGGTCCACGAAGGTAGAGTTAAAGGAATCTGTGATGATAGGGTTCGGATTGGCAAGGGTTGTTGTATTAGAGCCTGTTGGAGTATTTGGGATAGTAGAGACCCACCTATCCGGCGGAGTGTTTGGAATAGTAGTGGCGAAGGAAGCTTCTTGCATGGTGAACGATATGCCGAAATGGGTGTAGAGAAGAAAGTTGAAGGAAGGATGGAGGCTCTGAGGGCGAGATTGGGGTGGGTTTATAAAGATACTAAGCGAGGAGGTCAGCCGTGTTAAGATAGTGGGAAGGGTATGTTTTAACATACCCCTGCTTTTCCACCCACTCACCCTCTGCACATACAACGCTTACCTTCCGTTAACACTGGGTGACTGCACTCACACCCTGCTTACAAACTCTTCGCTTACCCTTCGCTTATTCTCTCGCCTGCTGTCCGCCTTCTTCTCTTTCCATATATAAACCCTCCCCCCTCCACCCTCGTCAACTTCCACCTCATCTGTCTCTTGTCATCTCGGCATGCCTTCATCGCTCGACTCCACCATGCCTGCTAAGACCCTTCCTCCCTCCATGCTTCCCGATGACCTCCCCGTCTTGAACTTCGCTCAAGAAATGCGCGCCATCGAACCTGCCATCCGCGCTCTCAACAAGCTGGCCGCCCGCCTGCCGACCCAGGACCTTCATTTACCGCGGAGTCAGGAGAATCCCGGTCAGCAGAGTCAGGACTCCAACGACTCGTTCAAAGACCTCACCGACTCCCAACTTATGGCTCATTTCCCCGACCCCCACCCTACTGTTAACAGTGATCCCCCTCTTCCCGACAACCTCCCTCTCGAGGCTTCGGAGCTCCTTACACTCATCGCACGTCAAAAAAGCTCATTTGAGAGGCAATGCAAAAGCATGCTGGACCTTCTGAACCAAGTTTCGGGGACAGTGCTGTTTCAGCGTAACTCCTTCAGAGTCGAATTTGACATAATGCGTATGAAAATCCTGAAGCTGGTCAACGATGCTTCAAAGACCCACGGGGCGAAGCAACCCTGCGCCTCTCAGCCATCGCAATCCCAGCCCAGCTCTGCAAACAACGACAAACTAAGAGCCACTCGTCATCAAGCCGGACAAGACACCAAGCCTCGTCATCATTCAGGTGCTTTAAAGAGCGAACCTACTGCCACATCCTCAAGACCTGACAAGCATAGCCGTCACAGTGAAGGAGACGCACAGGCGCAGAAGAGTACGAACACGGGCTTTTGCCGCAAAATCAAGTTCGTAACGTTCGAAGATGACCATCGCGAAGAATCGGCTTCCGGACAAGGCCCGAGGGCCTCTCGGTCAAGTGGAAAAGACTCCTCCGCACTTCCGAAGACAACCCCACACCCTGTCTCTGCACCGCAGGAGCGTAGTAGGAAAGCCTCTGGTCCAAGCTTCTCTCGTCCCGGCGCCAGGAACGACAGCTTGCCTGGTATGCAGATTGACTGTCGTAGCCACGGCCATCAGCATTTCGACTCTAAGGATCACATGAGCAAGTTCGACTTCGGACCTTTCCACCCGGTCTTCCGCTCGGATAACGTCGGTATGGAGAGTCAAGACACGCAGGCTTCGCAGAAGTCGAATATGAGTTTGTTCAGCTCTGGTACACAGGCTCCGCAGAAGCCTAATTTGAACTTGTTCGGCTCTCCCACCCAGTCTTCGCCGAAGTTGAATACGAGCCTGTTCAGCTCCGGCACACAGGCTCCGCAGAAGTCGAGTATGAACCAGTCCGACCTTGGCACGTTTCACTCAGCCTTCGGATCCAAGAGCAATGACACCACGCACATTCAGAACACACAGGCGGCGCAGAAGTCGAAGCGCAAGCGCACTACGAAGGAATTCGAAGATGGACCTTCTTCGAGCTCGGATCGCCACAGCATCCGTTATTCTCTTGGTGGTTACGGTGCCGGGAAGCGTTACAAAGGCTGTGACGCCTAGTCCGACGGCGGTGTGCGGGCCCTGACGTCGGTGCTTGGGTTTCCAAGGAAGAAAACTCTACTCAATCCCCCCCCCCCCCCCCCCCCCCCCCCCCCCCCCTGGTGTGTATTCACACATCCAGTCTGTGCAAGGATGGATCGGACAATCACTTTCCTGCCAACTAAATTTGTTTTTTTCGTTACGAATTTATCAGCCCCGGCCCCTCACTGTCCCCCCCCCCCCCCCCCTCCCCCCCCCCCCCCCCCCCCTCCCCCCACTACACACTTTCTGCTTTTCCTTTACTCTCAGGCTCTGCTGGTTGGTCTGCTTGGTCCTGCGTTGATCCTTTTTTCTTCTTATACCCCCGGGAAAACACACATGACTTTCATAAAAGTTTCGGTTTCTGGAGCGATAGTGTGGTAGAGCGTGCTTAATCTAAATTGCTGTATATGATGTTGGCTTTCTCGTGCGTGGTGATGTCGTGCTGAAAGGAAACATCCACGGGTTGATTTAACACGGCTTTCGCCTTCTTTGCTCAACCCAGGTGACGTCATTTTGGTGTAGACCTTAAGTTTGCACATGAATTTTACGATGTGTTGAAATTGTTCCAATGATGCCAGGTCGTGCACGCGTGAGCATGCTGCGTTGGTGGCGTTCCGTCATGAGTGGCGCCGGGTAGGTCCGCTGCGTCACATCCTACACCGCGGCTCCGACCACAAAACAGCTGGCTGCGCCACGCGATGGATTCTTGTGATCATGTACGCAATGCTCCTGCACGATGTCATTGATGTAGGTGTGAAGGTTACTGTGTGCTAGTTTCTCTACGGCGTGTATGTCGCGGTACAGAGTGCGTGCGCGTTGGGTGGCGAGGCCTCGGTGAGTGGGCGTGGAGCAGGTTGGCGGTGACTGGGCATAGGGCCGTGGCTGAGGGGCGGCGTGATTTTCGGTGCGTAAATTGCTTCGGTGCTGATTCCTGCTGCGTCTGGTCGGTGAATGGAGGCACCTCCGCCGGGCCTTCCCCGTGGCTGAGAGTTGGTGACGTAAGGGTTTAGGAAGACTACCTAGCTGTGTGAAAGGGATGCAGTGCCGTCTTTAAATGACGTTGCAAGGGTTGTTTGTTAAGCACTGTGGAAGAATCTAGAATCTTCTCGAATGACCGTTCTTTTTGTTTGGTTAATGGTTTGTTGTAGAGCTGGCTTTTAAACTCCACATGTTAAAGAGGAGAAGAGTTTGCAAATTTAAAAAAGTTTGTGTAACACGGGATGTTTGTGATTTCGTTAGAAACAAAACGGCGTAAAAGAAAATAACCCTAAAGAAGGCAAGAAAGTACTGCTATTTCCCACCAGTACAGCGCTACTGCTAAGTTTGGTTGCGTGGATGTTGGCAGAGGAAATCAAAAGGATGCTTGATGTTGCTTTGCTGCCAGGCTGGCTGAGCGGCAAGCGACAGGCACTCACCACCATCAACCCTTGAACTCAGTACACGTACCATCCAAGATTTGCCCACCGGACCCATCGCCTTTAAAAAGCCGAACCACAGAAAACCTGCAGCCTCCCATGCCATCAAAGCCACCCTCCTCAACACCTGTCCCCAAAATGCGCAAATTCACCGGCGACTCCCTAGGCGAGAACATCGAGCAATGGATCAAAGCCTGCACGATAATCGCCGACGATGCATCCTCCGACATCCGCGACGACGATAACAAAGAATTCATAAAAGTGTTGACCCTAGAGACGCACCTCACCGGGCCAGCGCTAAAATACTTTATGGGCCTCTGCGAAACCCAACAAAACAACTTCTCGCAAGCATGCGAAGCCCTACGGAAGCGGTACACCAAGACGTCTCGGCACAAGTTCAACACCGCGGCGCGAGAATACCGGACGCTGAAGATGGGGCGCTTTCCCGACCCCGACTGCCTGACTCTGAGAGAATACACGTTGAAAGCGCACAGCATTGCCGAGGGTCTTGGTGATAGGTTTCGCGACGCGGTCGTCGATCGGTATATCGAGAATCTGGACTTTACATATGCTCGAGATGGTCTATGAATTATCTATGTTTCAATCACCCCCTGTAGAGGTCACGGCCGGCTCGGAGAAGCCGCGGGATAAAACAGAGTGAGAAGCTCTGGTTAAGGGTCTATATTCAAGGAGAATAAAAGATTGACTGGGTACCAAAAGTATGCACTAGACTTCGTTGATGTTTAACTTTAGAAAATTTCACATAGTTTGTAGCAATCCCCTAACTACAATAACTACATTTTCCTCACAGCCTCCTTCAAACATCATCCAGTGCCGCATACGCTAACGCGTAAGCTTCTTTGTTCATCTCCCTTGGAACATGCCAGAACTGCACTTCGTAGCCTCCTTCGGCGGATTCCAAATAGTTGAGGCTATCATGAAGATTTCTGAGTGTCTCAAAATGCGCAACGGGCCTGCCCTGAGGCGTAAATCCCTTATGCTCGATCCACATATTCATCCACTCCGTCATCGCCTGAATTAAGAAGCGCGAATCAGTGGCGATCTTGACCCGCTCGAGTCTGGCGTCGTCCTTCGCGATATTTTTCACTATTTCCAGAGCATGCGCTAGCCCATAAACATCTGCACACGTGCTGGTTTGCGGAAGAGAAGAAGGGAGAAGTTCCTCGGTGTTGTAACGAGAGCCAGGTCCAAGGTAGATGCCGTATGAAGCCTTGGCATTGGAGTTGAGTTTGCCGTTGCCGTGACATGCGCCGTGTAAGTGGATGACAAGGGTTCCGGTGTCCCTGAAGGGAAATGGTCTCGTTTCGCACGTCATTTGGAGCTCGGAGGTTTGTTTCTTGGGGTTGTAAATGATGAGTTCGGAGCGCGGGATGTTTTGCGTGCATATGTCTTCTGAAGGGTCGAACAAGCGGCGGATCTCTTCTTTCTCTGTGGCTGTTCCCATGATGCTGTTCGGCTGATTGGAAAAGGGCAAATAACTACCTTTCAGTGTGACATGAAGTGAAGAAAGAGGAATGCGATGAGATGCTGCAAGTAGTTGAGAATATAAAGAAAAGCGTTGGGTCCTTGTTGAGCGCCAAGGGCCAAGAAGTATGCCGCGTCCTTACGATCTTCAGAATTGTTTCCGAAAGCGTCTTGCAAATCCTCCGAATGCATTCCAAACATGCCGTGCTTCCGAAGGAGGTTAGCTTTAGAATACATCGTTGAACAGTCCGGATGCGGAAAGCTCTTACACCATTCACGCTCCACAAATTGTTCGTCTGAAAGAAAATATACACTGAATAATGCAGCAAGTGCACTAAAGAGATTCAACATACAAAACCTTTCGCGGTATGCTACGATTTACTAAGAATAAATTTAGTTTCATAAGACTAATATGTACATCGCTGGAACATATGACGTCTGTCAGAGAGGGCTATGCTATGCCTTCGGCCGAACTTCTCGCACCCGAGAAACGTACCAAAGTCGCCGGGCCCTCACGCCCCAACAACAGCACAGTTTGTACGCGCGGTCCTGTAAGTGCACTTGGTACCGATGCAATCCTTGAGGCATTAATGTTTCTGATTTTTCGCCTAGAACTCTTGCGTTACACACGAGACGAACGCATGCATATACTTATTAGACATGAAATATACACAACGAAGATGATTGGGTGCTGCCTGTCAGTCAACAAACTACTAGTGTCTACGATCTTATTTATAGTCGACCTGAAGGCGCTACCCAAGAGCCAGCTTGCGCACAAATCGTAAGCATATTACTCGGTTCGGGCTTGGACGGAAGGTATGCGAGATGGAATCATAGTCTCACATGTCCCCGGATACCATACGCGCATATGACTTTACTTTTGTCTTAACCAACCTTTACCTTGCCTATATAGGAATTCTGGCATTAGACTAACGCTTAGCCCTCAAAATTGTTTAAACAAGCTGTTAGATAGAAAGCTCCGGGTCAGCCGCATGTTGTGACCGCACCGGCCCACCGCAGTACTAGGGCGATCCGAGACGGGCCAAGTATGACAAACGTCCTTGGGAAGAAACCACGACAGTTTTAAGCCAACCAGGGCCACTGAGCAAATCTTATCAATCGTTAATGTAAGGCTACAAAACCTATGTGTCTTTAGTCCATCAATAGTCCACCAACATACACAGTTTGGCCCTTTTTGAATAATGAAAGTGTTAGTGAACTCAGTTTAACCACGAAAAGTTGCGAACCAAAAATTGGTAAAGTGATTTTCTATACCTTGCCATCCTCCGCCTAAGCGCAAAACCATTCTCATTTGTTGAGTCTGAAACTAATTAAATTTCTAGGATATCAAGGCCGGGATCCGAAAATTATATACGTTTGAAACTAATCTAAAAATAGTCTTCCTTTCAAACATTGGTTGTGTTGATAGTCCCTAGACGCAAGAATGTAGGGGGAGAGCTGTTGTTCCGAACCCACTCTACAACTTGGTGTCCCTCTCCGAGCGTATAAACATAGCCAGCCTGGGTAGCAGCGATTGGAGAAAGTGGCAGTACGCTCTCCATTCCGTTGACAGAATCAAGTTCGTTCCAAAGAGTACCGTTAAGAAAAGCCATTTTTACGCCCCCATCCGACTTGGAAGCCAAGACCTGTATTTTAAGCAAGCCATCATCAAGCCGAGATAACGCTGCAAGTTGGGAGCCTCTATCAATTGTTATATTTGCTACCATTGTTAGAGCCACTGGATACAATTTCATTCTTACTTGTATAAACTTACTTTGTAGCTTGGTCTTGTACCAATTATGACCGTATTCGTCATACAGCTCTGTCAGGTTGCCAGCACTGTTTCGAAGATACATAGCTATTTTGGGTTTTGAATAGTTTTTGGGCGCGACTACCGGAATAGGTGCCAAAGCGACGGCTGTCTCTGAGTCTGGCTGGACGCCTGGAGGGATAAATGGACCGCTGGCCTCCGAAAGCCCATGCGGGAATTTCAAAGCCAAAGCTCCTTCCGTGTTCCAGTAGGCAATAATGTCGAAATCAATACAAGTATCGTTGCCACATTGCTTTGTGTATTGAGCGAGCAATTTTGGGTCGTAAGGTGAAGGAAGGCCAGAAACTAAACCGTCCACTGATTTCCAATTGTCATTTGTCCAGTCGGCCGATAGTGCGCGGACATTACTGCTATTGTCCACAAACAAACACCGGAAGGTACTCTGGTTACCTCCAGCGAGCGGATCCAGCCAGTTGTATGCAGAGATAGGTGTTCCATTCTTCGGAAACGTTTTGTTGGAATGTTCTCGGACCACAACATGAGAGAAATTCCAAATTTGGCTTGACATGCTCTTGTCTGCCATCCATAACTGGAGGGTCTTATCTTGATAATAGACTTGAGAATGCTCAACTCCACGCTGGTCGGTATAGTTCGTTGCTGACAGGCCAGAATTAGGAGCGATTCCTTGCCGTTCGACCGAAGGATTTTTTGGTCTATCACTCCGGGTAGAAGATTTGCCTCTTGTCACCCCAAGTCCGACGCCGAGTCCAACGCCGATACTTGTAAGAATGATTAGGACCAAAATCAGGGCCAACCGAAGAGTTTTTTTCCTAGCCCCATGACTGCCCGATCCATGCGTAGGTCGGCTGGCTGAATCAAATTTGGGATATTCTTCTTTGTTTGACGGATTTTGGACCAGCTCCGGACCATCACTCGGCCTTACTTGAGGTAAATCAGCCTCCCGATTTACTTCAAGCGTACTGTAATCCGTATTTTCTCTGCTCATCATGCGTGCGATAGTGGAAGAGAAATTGGGCGATTACGGGTATTATAGGCAAAAACCAGCCCTTGCGCAAGTCCAAAGACGCAAGGCTGAAATTTGTTCAGCTCTGAGGTCATATAGAGGGAACCAGGACGCAACCATCGATATCGGGCGGGGCAACGATAATCATGCGCTAACTAGACCAAATGGGTTGACCGACATTCAATTTGCATATGCAAGGCGGCGATCTCATCCGTTTCTTGCTCTCCCACATCCCAAATTTGGCCTCGTGAGCCCTTAGCCAAGGCACAATATTTGCAGGCGGCAATCGCGCCTTGCGACACTTGTTAGAGTAGCCTATACAAGAAAAGAAAGTATCCGGAAGGAGAAAAAGGTGAAAGATTTTAAATCCTCGGTTTTCCAGCCTGTAGATGTTTCGTAAGTGACATCAGTGGTACATACGATTAAATACCAACAGTGCACTATGCGCTCAAGCGTATTGACTGTCCATTCTCTCACTACCGAAGATTGGCCTTGAGGCTTAGATTATTATGCATTGTTTACTAATATTTGATCACTTCGAGGGGCCAAAATTCCACAACCAACGCGTGAGCTGCCGAAGCTAGGCACCCTGCAAGCTGGAACAACTGCAGCAAGTAAGGTGCTCTATGTGTGGTTCAATGAGATTGCACCGGTAAATCCTTCTGCTTGAGATGGAAGATGAGTAGATGACACACGGTGATCATATAAGCATGTATGCGACACATTGGTAAGCACTGTACAAAGAGCCGCGGAAGGAATACAATCCTTCATCCCGTGTCTTGGCCCAGGTAAGCTATACTCAGTAGACGTTGTATTCTGAATCCTAGATATCAGTCGTCATCGCATTTGCATATTTGTCGACGAGGTATCTTCAAATTTGGTGTCTTGTCAGTTTCCACACCAGAGCTAGTATGTGATGGAAGGCAAATATTGTAACGTGTCACTTTGTCTCTATCTCATCCTCGCCTTTACGTTTGAATATATACTAGCACCATGTTAAAGCTTTTAATAAGCTAGCCATTATTAATAGTTCAAAGACGAAAAAACGTCGTCACGCCGCTTAAACTACTATAAAGAGCAGGGACGCTTCAATATCCTTACCCCAACCCTTTATACTTATGAGTGTCAGCCACTTTATTTGAATGTAAAGGCACATTTTTTATGTCATCAGCACGACAGCGAGGTAGGGCACAAAAGGCAACGCCTTCTGTTAAATTGGCGATTCGAAGGCATTCAGGGCGGCTACTATATCCAATATAACGTTGACTTCGTCTTTAGGATGAATTGACCTCATAGTATTTTGAAAGTGAAACCTGACACGATTGTTTGCAAATTTATATTTGCCAACTTTTATGCTGAAGTTTTAGTTCTTGACGGTGAACTCTTACGGCCTTGCCTATCATGCCTTTTCATATGACGTATCTTTTCTTAAACTTCAGTGGTGTTGACGACACCTATACGTGAGAACTTAGGAGGCGAAATATCCCCCGAATCCTCCCGTATCCATTCTACAAGTTGAGACCCGTTCTTTACGATCGCAAATACATGACCTGTTTGTGTGGCGGCAATCGGCGAAAGACTTTTAACGTCCTCCATGCCGTCGACAAAATCAACAAAACTCCAGCCTGTACCGTTGAGATACGGCATACGCACTCCTCCAGCTAATTTAGAAGCTAGGACCTGGATCTCAACCTGCGACTTGTTATTTAATCGCGACATTGCTGCAAATTGGACGCCTTCGTCTATTGGTAGATGGTCTGTAAAGTAATCCACAAGTTAGTCATGGCTCAAAGTTAACTGAAAACTTCAGTAAGGCCTACCGCGCATGTCGGTCCAGGTCCAATGGTTGCCTTCTGCGACATATAGCTCCACTAGACTGCCGGTACTGTTACGTAAATACATTCCGACTTGTGGATATAAATCTTTCGAAGGCACCCTTGGTACTGGTACTACAGCTATGTCTGTGGCCGCGTCCACGTCCACAAATTCAGGAAGAAAGGGGCCGCTGTCATCCTTATGTTTATATGGCAACCATAGCTCGAATGTTGGATAATTTCCGGTGGCTGAGTAGGCGATAAAATCGAAGTCGGCGCACGCCTTTCCGTCGCATTGGCGAGTGTATGTAGCGAGTGCTTTTGAGCCTGGAGAAGCAACGACTGCAGGACAGATAATCTGATCAATTGATGTCCAATTTTGAGTGTTTCGATCATAAGCCCATAGCGCGTGGACGGTGTTGCTGTTTTCTACAAACAGGCATCGAAAGTCGCTTCGAGGGATGGTGTTGTTGTCGTCCCTATACCAGTTGTATGCGGCGATCGGTGTTCCAAGCGCAGGACTAGTTGAATTTTTGTCTCCTTTCGGCGCAACATGTGAAAATTCCCACTCTTGATCTGATGTACTGTGTCCCATCCAGATTTGCCGCGATTTGTCTTGGTAGAAGACCTGTGAATGCTCATTTCCCTGAGTATCGGTGTAGTTCGCAGCAGCAAGGCTTGAATTTCCGACGATGCCATATCGTTTTGATGAGATGTATATTGGCTCTTTAGAACCTCCCGACCCCTTATTCTTGGTTACTCCGACGCCGACACCAACTCCGACACCGATACCGATGATCACGAGAAGGATCAGGAGGAGTAGAATCCGTTGTAGGGTCTTTTTTCGGATGAAAAGGTAGACCTCCTGGCCTCGTTGAGAGGTCGTATGTGGCTCCAGTCCTCCAGGTTTCTCTGGTGTAGCAGGGTAGTGTGCTGTTTCTGGATCATCGCTTGCCTTGACCTCGGGTGGGTTGTCGTCCGGCCTTACTTCAGGCGCATTGGCTCTCCTGTCGACTTCAAGTGTACTATAATCCGCGTTTTGTCCGTCCATTGTACTCAAGGAATATGAGAATGAAGTGTTGATCACAGTAAAACAACTTTTCGCCTCAGCGCCACTTGAACGCGCAAGGCTGAGATGATATAATCTTCCTTGTGGCAACCACTAGCATGGCAGTTCATAGCCACGGATGATGTCAGGTGGGGATGTCCTTAGATGGGGCGAAGAAGTTGCCAAATTAAGCTGAATTGGTGTGATATACGCATATGCAGCAAGAAGCCCCCACTCGTCTTAGGCCTTTACATCAAGCTCGACTTTGCGGCTTCCCAGGCTCCCAGCTTGGAAAGCTACTCTGGTGGCATCTGTATCCAAATGGCTCTATTAAGACAGATACAATAAAACACGGGCTTTGACATTGTCTTGTAACCGACTTTATTACCCACTACAAAGCTATCCGGCTACGCTGTGGACAAGCAGTATTATGCACCATTACGTCGACTAACACATTCTGGAGGACGACCAACAAGAAGTTTGCACAGCAATCAGCCGCAAAAATTTATTCGGGTAGAGATGAGCGTACTACGCTGCAGTTGGTATCGAAAAAAGATTCGATATGCGACGCAACAATCTTTGCACCAATCAGCTGAACTTGAACCAACAGTGCTTCGGCCTGACACGTTGATCTTTTATTTGGCGCAATTTCAGGCAGCACGATCAGCTTGCCATTTCAACCAATAATTGACCATATTTTTGCTCAGTCGCATAGAGCGGCAACGGAGCAAATGCCCGTCTTTCCGTCACTGCTCCCGATGCGTCAAGCTCTTGCAGATCTTCGCGTAAAAGTGGGCCTGTTGGGCTTAGTAAACTCCAACATATCACGCATAACGTCCGTCACTGTGAAGCGAGATTAACCGTGAAGCGAGATGGTGATACGTGTACGGAGTAGAAGAAGAGACCTAGTTAAGGTGTGTAGAGGCTCTGTACGGAGGAGAAGAAGAGCCCTAGTGAGGATATGTAGAGCCTCTATATACTCTAAGACCTTTTTACCTATACCAGTGACCCGGGATAGGAGCTAGGTAAGGAGTACTCTATAGGGACTACCTATATTATCCCCTGTCTCGCTATATAGTGGATCTCGGTTTGTAGTAATAGATGTTGTGTTATATCGCGATATCTTTAGTCGTTAGGGTAAGTTCAGGCTTAGAGCTAGACAAGAAGTACTCTATAGGGACTGCTTGTGTCGTCCTCTGTCTCGCTAGACGGTAGATCTCGGTTTACGGTGACGGACGTTACTTATCTTGGTGTTCCGTCAGCGAACAACAAAACTGCTTTAAGTCGATGGTCACTCATGTTGGGGTTTTAAAATGGACTTTTTGCCCAGGGAAAAGACGGGCAACAAGAGTACTTTCATATGAAATATTGACAAGCAGCGGTAGTCTATAAGGGTTGCAGAAATCGGATTACATTATCGTTTGAAAGCGCAGGTGCAAACCATACTTTTACATCTTTGAAATTCCGTATATGCAGCGAATCCTTGAGCACTATTGCTAATATAATAGCAGTATTGCGGCATCTGTTTCTTCATAACCCGGTGTCAGCCAGGATCACTCCGATAACTCTCGTTTTTTTCCAGCCTCATTACAGTCAGTTGTTACACAACAGCCTTACCCCCTGCACTACTCATTTATCTACTGCAAGGAAGCAATGATCTCAAAGAGAAAACGTGTTCTTTTAGATAGCAGCATATATACCTCCATAGGTAGTAGTAATTTAGGAGGACAAGCGGCGTCCAATTCCTCGCGCCCAGCTTCACACCCGGTCGTCCACAAAGCAGTGTTCCCCAGTCGGTAAACTCAGTTGTATCTACAGGAAGAAGTTAGCGATCG